>NC_092731.1:23496329-23751597 GCF_047496885.1 Scyliorhinus torazame | reverse complement strand
AAGAATACAGCACAGGAGCACGCCCTCCGACCCTCCAAGCCAGTACCAATCATGATACCACCTCTACATAAAACATTAACTTGGTCATCACTGAGTGTTGTGTCCAGATTTGGGCCCCCCACTTTAGGAGAGGTGAGAATGCTTTGATAGCTCGGTGGAGGTAGACGAACTCAAGGCTTTCGAAAAGAATTTCTCTGAAGAGGAACAAAATGGCAGTGTTCCATGGAAAAGACAAGGAAGCAGGGCCAGGTGCAAGCCACAACGGGCCGAATGGCCTCTTTCTGTGCCTAACTGTTCTAGGACACGTCTCCTTCTATCAACCATCCCTCGAGACTGCAGGGGATATTTTTGATAACTGCTTCACCACTGAGCAAGTGAACTAGATGAAGAATTGGCCTCAACTGTTCCAATGTGATCTGCGGGCTTGTGCCAAAAGTAGGAACAAAAATGCACTCGCGTTTCTCTTTCCCAGGCTGCGTAGGATGGAGAGAATTCTCAATTCCAAGATCCCGGCCAAAATGTCTTTCGGACGATTGCACTCAGAAATAGATTTGGCGGTGGGATTTTCCGGGGCTTCCGGCTGATGGGATCTTCCGGTCCCAATGAAGGAGACCCCTCCCCCTCCCTATGGGAGGACAGACGAGCCGCGTAAAATACCATAAACACCGCCGTCGGCCCAATGACAAGCCCCTCCCCCATCAGGAAACACGTCGCGGCAGGATGGGAGGTTGGGGGGGGGGGAGAAATCCCGCCTTCGGTGTTAGTCCACTTGTTGGACAACTTGCATTTATATACTGCCTATAGGATGGTCAAGGACATCCCAAGTTCCTTCACAGGTGTGCAACCATGGCACACATTGACACCAAACGCCTGTAGGGAGAGAGTGGATTGGCAATCAAAATCCTGGTCAAAGGGATGGTCTGAGAGAGAGAGAGAGAGGTGTGGTGAGGTTTTCGGGAGGACATTCAGAGATTGGGGTATAGGCAGCTGAAGGTATGGCCACCATGGTGGTGTGATTAAAATTGGGGAGACTGGTGTCACATTGGGGTCTGGCACATGAAGGGTTAACGTGGGGCTAAGTACAGAACAGCCCACACAGTGATGTAAGGTAACACATGACCCACAGCTAGGGGTTAGTATAGTGCTGGACAGAGAGGTGTGTATAGGCAAGCATGGAGGCGGCTCCTAGCTTGGACCTTTACATATATAGTTTCTATTAGTTAATAAATACCGTCAAACTATCTAAGACTTTGGATCCTCACGAAGACCCACCAACCTACGCCCAACACCCAACAAGAACTGGGCTCCAAGATGGTTAACATGTTGGGTGGCCAATGATGGGAGTCTGGGGCTGGGAGAAGTTGGAGGGAGGAGGTCATGTGATGACATCTCCCAGAACATGTCCAGCCAGACTTGGCAACACTAACAACACCCAATGAGGCAGCTGTTACAAAACGCCAAATTTCAATGTCTCAATGACAATTTCTGTTTCATGTCCAGCAAATGTGTTTCCACTCAAGGCCAGCTGCACTCCAGACTGATTGAGTGCTATTCACACCTTCCCACTCTGGCTACAGCTACATTTGCCTGAACCCTACTGGCCTCAAACAAACACATGAACAAGATGTGTTTCAGAATAGGAACAGGCCGAAGGCAGATAAGACCCTCGGGCTTGTTCCGCCAGTCAGTGAGATGGTATAAGACAAAGGAGCAGAATTAGGCCACTCGGCCCATCAAGTCAGCTCCGTCATTCAATCATGGCTGATATTTTCTCATCCCCATTCTCCTGCCTTTCCCCCATAACCCCTGATTCCCTTATTAATCAATAACCTATCTATCTCTGTCTTAAAGACACCCAATGATTTGGCCTCCACAGCCTTCAGCGGTGAAGAGTTCCACAGATTCACCACCCTCTGGCAGAGGAAATTCCTCATCTCTGTTTTAAAGGATCGTCCCTTTAGTCTGAGATGGTGGCCTCTGGTTCTAGTTTTTCCTACAAGTGGAAACATCCTCTCCACGTCCACTCTATCCGGACCTCGCAGTATCCTGTAAGTTTCAATAAGATCCCCCCTCATCCTTCTAAACTCCAACGAGTACAGCCCCAGAGTCCTCAACAGTTTCTCGTACGACAAGCTCTTCATTCCAGGGAGTCGGTGGCGTTGTGTTGTCATTGGTCGAGTAATGCGATGACAACATTTTGATTTCAATAAAAAACTGGCTGTAACGTCTGATGATGTCATGAAACCTTTGTCGATTGTCAATAAAAAAAATCATCTGGTTCACTGACGTCCTTTAGGGAAGGAAATCTGCCGTCCTTACCCGGTCTGGCCTACATGTGACTCCAGACCCACAGCAATGTGGTTGTCTCTTAACTGCCCCTCTAAAGTTGAAAGGCAATTCTGGAGGGACAATAAATGTTTTTTCAAAAATAAATTTAGAGTACCCAATTAATTTTTTCCAATTAAGGGGCAATTTAGTGCGGCCAATCCACCCACCCTGCACATCTTTGGGTTGTGGGAGCAAGACCCACGCAGACACGGGGAGAATGTGCAAACTCCACACGGACAGCGACCCGCAGCCGGATCGAACCTGGGACCTCAGCGCCGTGAGACTGCAGTGCCAACCACTGTGCCACCGTGCTGCCCTAATAAATGTTGGCCTAGCCAGTGATACCCACACCCCATTAATTGTTTCTTTAGAAATAGTGGCAGGCTATCAATTAATTGAGATGACATCTTTTTGTAGAGAAAGTTCACATTTTTACCACCTTGACAGGCTGTGATTTTAAGCTCTGACTCCACGTTCTAAACTCCCCCCCCCCCCCACCTCGTTCCACAAGCAGGAAAAGGCCCTCTCCATTGAAAAATCCTTGAAGAAGCCTCAATCAAATCATCCCATTACCATGGGTGGCAGGGTAGCACAGTGGTTAGCACGGTTGCTTCACGGCACCAGGGTCCCAGGTTCGATTCCCGGTTTGGGTCACTGTCTGTGCGGAGTCTGCACGTTCCCCCCGTGTCTGTGCGGGTCTCCTCCGGGTGCTCCGGTTTCCTCCCACAAGTCCTGAAAGACGTGCTTGTTAGGTGAATTGGACATTCTGAATTCTCCCTCTGTGTACCCAAACAGGCGCCGGAGTGTGGCGACTAGGGGCTTTTCACAGTAACTTCATTGCAGTGTTAATGTAAGTCTAATTGTGACAATAAAGATTATTATTTTTACCCACAGGCCAAGGCATTAAACACCATTGAGCGTTACAGATTTTGTTATGACCCCCGCTGATGTTCAATGCAAGGGCATTCCAAATCCCAGAAGGGAAACAAGCAACGTCAGTTCTTAACTATTTATTTGTAAAATTTGGGGGGGGGAAATGTCAGAATGGAGATGAAACCCACTGAGATTGTGTTGTATTTTTTTAAAATAACAAAATGTTTATTGAACTTTAAATCGCAAAACAAGAAAGGCAACAGCAAAGAACAACATTGACACTTAACTACAAGAACGGTTACCCAGATAGTACACTTAAATTAGATCAAATCTATCAACTTTTCAAAACACCTGGGGGAAACATCTTCCCCAAAACAACATCCCATAGGTTTTCACACTAGGAGCCAAATCCAGCAACCAATTACCACACAAGAACTGTAACTTTCTTATGGAAAAGTTTAGAGTAGAATTTCTGGGGTCTCACACAGACTGTGAGACATTCTGCTGTCTTCTGCACATCATCCTGACTGACTGAGAGATAGATCTGTTTGCAAACTGGGCGCAGCTATGATCTAGATCCCGAGAAGGCTAGCCTCCACGTTGCTTAACAAAGTACCTGCTTTGCCCTGCTGCTAGGCTAATCTGCATCTCACAAGCTCTCAGTGTAGCTAAATCCCTATCAGTTTCTTTTGTAGCCAATTCTTTGCTATTCCTTTCATTTCAACTTCCTAACAGTTGCGACATTGCGCCTATGTTTGCCAATGTACCCGAAATGATTCTAGTTCCATGTCGTTGGGCCAAATCAGCACAGAATCCCAGAATTGTTAGGGCGCGGAAGAAGGCCATGTGGGCAATCGCCTCTGCACCGACTCTCCAAACGAGCATCAGAAGCACGCAGTGTCTTCTGCGATGAATCTCCTGTGCCAGCTAGGTGAAACCTGCCCCAACACTTCTCCCGGCCTCTGACAGAGAGAACAATATGAGTAGGCTGAATGAATGAGTTAATTCAAAAATAGAAAGTTAATGTGAGGGTGTTTTTATCTCATCCTGCCCAGACATCTCTGTGCGTGTCGTAATGTTCTTAAACGGTGGCTCCGAGCGTATGGGGCAATAATTATGCAGAAATACTTCCCTCACAAGTCAACCATTTGCCTCCCACCCGCTCGGAACCAAAAATGTGATAGCGCACACAGCTTGGTGTTCCGTTTCCAGGTTTTATTTCAGCGTGTGCAGTGGTCGCCAAGCCAGGCAGCAGTTTACGCAGCGGCTACATGGAGCTCTCTGAGCCCTCCGCTGAATCTTGTCAGGGGGGAGTCTTCAATGATGTGAGTCATTGATTGGGGGGGGGGGGGGCGGGTACGATGGCGACAGCCCGGGTTCCCTGCGCGGCCCGACTTGCGCCGATCTGCTGGACAAAGGCCTTCGGCCTGTGAGGCAATAGTTGAGGAGCGGCCAATGTTGGTGTGGCTGCTGAAGACGGGAGGCCGGGGGTCTGTGATGAGGAAGGGGGTTTTTAATGATGGGGGTGTTGGTTCCATTCCTGCTGCCCTAGGGTTTAGCTCAGTTGACTGGACGGCTAGTCCGTGATCCAGAGCGAGGCCAACAGCGCGGGTTCAATTCCCTTCCCGGCTGAGGTGATTGATGAAGGCCCCCGCCTTCTCACCCTCGTCCCTCGCCTGAGGTGCGGTGACCCTCAGGTTAAATCACCATCGGTCGCCTCTGCCCGCTCAGGGGCTGTGGTGACTTTCTCAGGGCCTCTGCTGTTAACCCTTGACTTTCCTTCACTAAAGGAAATCTTGGAATTAAAAACAGATAACGCTGGGATAACTCAGCAGGTCTGACGGCAGCTGTGGAGAGAAACACAGAGGTTAACGCTTCCAGTCCATTACGATGATTCTTCGGAATAGGGACAAGGAAATCTCCGGGTCTGTGAGCTCCCTCCCCCCCCCCCTGCTCACACACACACACTGTCTTTTGGTCCACTTCATGGCCCACTGTCGGTGGAGCAGCGAGTGGGCCTCCCTTGCGGTCAAAGACCCGCTCCCACCAAGGACACGGATGAGGCCTTGCTGGGTTGGTGGGGAGTAGGGGGGGGGGGGGGGGGGGGGGGGGGGATAGAGAGAGAGAGAGGTGGGGTGGGTTTAAAAATGGGCCAGGGGGCCTGACACCAAGGGCCCATTCACCCTCCTCTGCGACGCACCGGTACTCCAAGTTAAAATGGGAGTTTGCTGTTGGAAAGCAATTGAAATCAGTCAAGAATGAGCAGTTAGCTTTGCGATGACTCTTTTAATCAGCTCTGGGGACAGAAGCATTTCTCCACAGGCTTCTCCGTGAGCACACATGTCGTGCCCTCACATAATCATATAAGTAATTGCTTCTCATTCACAGTTAGCCTTATATTGGATCCAGACTTCCTACAGATCGCGCTGGAGGTTATAATCTGTTAGTCGGAGCTTACAGTTGCTCAGTTCCATGTCACACACTTCCTGTGTATCTTGGCAGAAGCTGCACCCCCCCCCCCCCTGCACAAGCCCCCCCCCCTCCCCCACCAGGCCCTGACTGCTATAACTGGAATTGGTCTTTTCATGTGTTCGGTTTTATTTTTTCTCATTTGGGAAGCAAAAACAGGATAAATGATTCACAAAATGACGAAGAGAGTCGTTGATATTTGATCCTGTCTCACCAGAAACCTGTCGGGTTTCACAGAGTTGGGCCTACTCATGTTGGTTTCCAACCGAGCACTAAACTTCCGCAGGCCTCAGGGAGGCGAAGCCCCCCCCGCCCCCCCACTGCAGGCCTCCAGGGCTCAGTTTTCTGTCTCTTAGTCAGTGCGCGTTTCCCCTCAAAGAACAAAGAACAAAGAAAAGTACAGCCCGGGAACAGGCCCTTCGGCCCTCCAAGCCTGAGCCGACCATGCTGCCCGTCTGAACTAAAATCTTCTACACTTCCGGGGTCCGTATCCCTCTATCCCCATTCTATTCATGGTATTTGTCAAAATGCCCCTTAAATGTCCCTATCGTCCCTGCTTCCACCACCTCCTCCGGCAGCGAGTTCCAGGCACCCACTACCCACTGTGTAAAAAACTTGCCATCACATCTCCTCTAAACTTTGCCCCCACACCTTAAACCTATGCCCCCTAGTAATTGACCCCTCTACCATGGGAAAAAGTCTCTGACTATCCACTCTGTCTATGCCCTTCATAATTTTGTAGACCTCTATCAGGTTGCCCCTCAACCTTCTTCGTTCCAGTGAGAACAAACCGAGTTTATTCAACCGCTCCTCATAGCTAATGCCCTCCATACCAGGCAACATCCTGGTAAATCTCTTCTGCACCCTCTCTAAAGCCTCCACATCCTTCTGGTAGTGTGGCAACCGGAATTGAACACTATACTCCAAGTGTGGCCTAACGAAGGTTCTATACAGCTGCAACATGACTTGCCAATTCTTATACTCAATGCCCCGGCCAATGAAGGCAAGCATGCCGTATGCCTTCTTGACTACCTTCTCCACCTGTGTTGCCCCTTTCAGTGACCTATGGACCTGTACTCCTAGATCTCTTTGACTTTCAATACTCTTAAGGGTTCTACCATTCACTGTATATTCCCTACCTGCATTAGACCTTCCAAAATGCATCACCTCACATTTGTCCAAATTAAACTCCATCTGCCATCTCTCCGCCCAAGTCTCTGTCGTGTTGGGTGTTCTGATGCACAAATGATCCAACACGGCTGTAGATGGTACAACTCTGTTTTATTGTCTAATCATTGGTAACAACTAACTACTGGCTTGGATATGTGCTTCACCAGCTAACCTGTGGACCCAGCCCTATCACTATCCTAGTGAGGCACTTAGCACATGGTGTATGTCTGAGTGGCACGCTGTGAGCTCTGTGCTCTGAGCTATCTCCTGGTAGAATGAGCGGGAACTGTGGTGTTCCCTGTTTTATAGTGCGTGTGCTCTCACTGGTGATTGGCTGCGATGTTATGTGTGTGCTGGTTGGTCCAACTACCTGTCCATCAGTGTGTGTGTGATTGCACCATGATATGCTGATGTGGATATCATGACATCCCCCCCTTTCACAAAGAATATGTGCCAACATGATAATAAGTAGAAATGTGTACTGAGTGCATCTGAGTATGTGTGTGCAATATTTACAACATGTACATGAGGCTGAACTATATACAGAGGAAGGTGTCAGGTGCAACAGAACAACGAGGTTGTACCAATAACAGAACAAATGCAATCAACAAACGACAAGAGAAAACATCTGGAACAATGAACGACAAGAAAAGAAACTCGTTAACAGTACTGTAAAACAATTCAGTGAGTCCAATGTGCGAACAGGCTCATAAGTCAAGTCTCTCCAGGTGGGCGACGAATTCGGCTGGACCGCCTCAAGGGTGGGTCAGGATCCACCGGCTGAGGAATGGGCCTGGCCACGGGCGAGAGAGGAAGAGGCAGAGTGGCAGGAAGCTCAACAAAGTCGACATCAGGGACAACAGGAGGGCGTGGCACCGGTGCATGATCTCGTAGCCAGCGCGGAACCAGACGACGGGCTCGCCGATTACGGCGGCGAATGTAAAAACAGGCATGCGAACCAGGAATGAGCGGGGAGCCACGTGGCGGAGAACCTCGGCAGTTGACGACCAGCCACGCTCCGGTAGGTGTATGCGGACGTTGTCTCCAGGCGTCAGGGCAGGAAGATCAGTCGCCCGAGCGTCATGTGCCACCTTCTGCTGAGCACGCTGTTGTTGCATCCTTCGCAATACTGGAGCATGGTCGAGGTCAGGAACATGAATGGACGGCACAGTGGTCCTGAGGGTGCGACCCATCAACAGCTGGGCTAGCGAGAAACCCGTGGACAATGGGGCCGAGCGATAGGCCAGCAGGGCTAAACAGAAGTCAGATCCGGCATCAGCAGCCTTGCAGAGGAGCCGCTTCACGATGTGGATGCCCTCTTCCGCCTTGCCATTCGACTGAGGATGCAAGGAACTGGACGTCACGTGTGTGAAGTTGTATGAAGTGCCAAAGGAGGACCATTCTTGACTCGCAAAGCAAGGCCCGTTTCCATGGCGAGCGAAGGTTTCTTTGCATGCCCGGATGACAGCTGATGACGTTGTGTCGTGCAGGCGTATGACCTCCGGATAACTTGAGAAGTAGCCAATCAGAATAATGTAGTCCCTGCCGAGCGCATGAAAGAGGTCCACGCCCACCTTCGCCCAGGGGGACGTGACCAACTCATGGGGCTGAAGGGTCTCAGGGGGCTGCGCTGGCTGAAACCTTTGGCAGGTGGGGCAGTTGAGCACCATGTTGGCGATGTCGTCGCTGATGCCCGGCCACTACACAGCTTCTCGGGCCCTCCACCTGCACTTTTCAACTCCGAGATGGCCTTAGTGCAGTTGTTCGAGGACAAGCTGGTGCATGCTGTGTGGGATCACGATCCGGTCCAACTTCAAGAGGACACCATCAATGACGGCCAAGTCGTCCCGGATGTTGTAAAATTGTGGGCAATGCCCCTTGAGCCACCCTTCCGTCATGTGGCGCATCACACGTTGTAGAAGGGGGTCAGTCGCGGTCTCACGGCGAATGTGGGCCAGACGTGCATCAGTGGCCGGCAGATTGGCCGATGTGAAGGCTACTTGTGCGTCGACCTGACAAACGAACCCCTCCGAGTCGGGCGGTGTGTTGACCGCCCTGGACAGAGCATCTGCGATGATGAGGTCCTTCCCCGGGGTGTAGACAAGTTGGAAGTCGTACCTCCGGAGCTTGAGCAGAATGCGCTGGAGGCGAGGGGTCATATCGTTGAGGTCCTTCTGAATGATGCCGACCAGGGGGCGATGGTCGGTCTCCACAGTGAACTGCGGAAGACCATACACATAGTCGTGAAACTTGTCGATGCCGGTCAACAGGCCTAGGCACTCCTTCTCAATCTGCGCATAGCCCTGTTCTGTGGGGGTCATGGCCCGCGACGCATAGGCGACCGGGGCCCATGATGCGGTGTCGTCCCGTTGCAGGTGTACCGTCCCAATGCCGGACTGGCTGGCGTCAGTCGAGATCTTTGTTTCCCGTGTGGTATCGAAAAACGCCAGTACCGGGTGGTGGTGAGCTTGACCTTGAGCTCCTCCCATTCACTCTGGTGTGCGGGCAGCCACTGGAATTCCGTTGTCTTTTTGACCAGGTGGCGAAGAGCAGTCGTGTGGGAATCAAGGTTAGGAATGACCTTCCCCAGGAAGTTGACCATCCCGAGAAAGCGTAGCACTGCCTTCTTGTCTGACGGCTGCGGCATGGTTGCGATGGCTGCCACTTTGTTGGCATCCGGCCGCACACCCAAATGGGAGATGTGGTCCCCCAAAAACTTTAGCTCAGTCTGGTCAAAAGAACACTTGGCTCGGTTGAGGCGCAGGCCCTGATCTCGTATCCGTGCAAAGACACGCTGGAGACGACTGATGTGCTCCTGTGGTGTGGTGGACCAGATGATAACGTCGTCTACGTAGACGCGTACCCCTTCGATGCCCTCCATCATCTGTTCCATGATGCGATGGAACACTTCGGAGGCCGAAATGATGCCGAATGGCATCCTATTGTAGCAGTATCTGCCAAATGGAGTGTTGAAAGTGCACAGCTGATCCAGTTGAATCTGCCAAAAGCCCTTTGAGGCATCAAGCTTGGTGAATATTTTTGCCCGAGCCATCTCGCTCATGATTTCTTCTCGTTTGAGTATGGGGTAGTGTTCCCTCATAATGTTGTGATTCAAATCTTTTGGGTCGATACAGATCGGAGCTCACCGGAGGGCTTCTTTTAAAAATATATATATATTTGTTAAAGTTTTTCAACAAAACAATTTTTTCCCCTTACAAACAATAACCCCCCCCCCCCCCATAACAAAATAACACAAAATCGCCCTGAGCAAGATATATACATGGTAAGATGATATATTTACAGAGCTTTATACACTGGCTCTCGCCCATTCGTGCCAGTTTCCCCCACCCTCCATGTTATCCCCCGCTCATCCGTCCCCTCAAACAATCTCTCGTTCCCCCCTCCCCTCCCGCCTCCCCCCCCGCCCCCCCCCCAAGGTTGCTGCTGCTGCTGACCAACCTTCCTCTAACGCTCCGCGAGGTAGTCTAGGAACGGTTGCCACCGTCTGTAGAACCCCTGCGCAGACTCTCTCAAGGCAAACTTAATCCTCTCCAACTTTATGAACCCAGCCATGTCGTTTATCCAGGCCTCCAGGCTGGGGGGCTTCGCCTCCTTCCACATTAGCAAGATCCTTCGCCGGGCTACTAGGGACGCAAAGGCCAGAATGCCGGCCTCTTTCGCCTCCTGCACTCCCGGCTCGTCCACTACTCCAAATATTGCTAGCCCCCAGCTTGGCTTGACCCGGACTTTCACCACCTGAGATATTGCTCCCGCCACTCCTCTCCAGAACCCCTCCAGTGCCGGACATGTCCAGAACATGTGGACATGGTTCGCCGGGCTCCCTGAGCACCTTCCACATCTGTCCTCTACCCCAAAGAACCTACTCAACCTCGCCCCCGTCAAGTGCGCTCTGTGGACCACCTTAAATTGTATCAGGCTGAGCCTGGCACATGAGGAGGAGGAATTTACCCTACCCAGGGCATCAGCCCACAAACCTTCCTCGATCTCCTCCCCCAGCTCCTCCTCCCATTTACCATTCAACTCTTCTGCTAGCGCTTCCCCCTCTTCTTTCATCTCTTGGTGTATTGCCGAAACCTTGCCCTCCCCGACCCATACACCCGAGATCACCCTGTCTTGAACTTCTTGCGCCGGGAGCAACGGGAATTCCCTCATCTGTCGCCTCACAAAAGCCCTCACCTGCATATATCTGAATGCATTTCCAGGGGGTAGCTCAAACTTCTCCTCCAGTGCCCCTAGGCTCGCAAATGTCCCGTCGATGAACAGGTCCCCCATTCTTCTAATCCCCGCCCGGTGCCAACCCTGGAACCCCCCGTCCATCTTCCCCGGGACAAACCGGTGGTTACCCCTGATCGGGGACCACACTGAGGCTCCCACTGCACCCCTGTGCCATCGCCACTGGCCCCAGATCCTTAACGTTGCCGCCACCACCGGGCTCGTGGTGTACTTTGATGGCGAGAGCGGCAGCGGTGCTGTCACCAGCGCCCCCAAGCTCGTTCCTTTGCAGGACGCCATCTCCATCCTCTTCCATGCCGCCCCCTCTCCCTCCATAACCCACTTACGGATCATCGCCACGTTTGTTGCCCAGTAGTAGCTCCCCAGGTTTGGCAGCGCCAGCCCTCCTCGGTCCCTACTGCGCTCCAGGAACCCTCTCCTTACCCTCGGGGTTTTGTTCGCCCACACAAACCCCATAATACTCCTACCTACTCTCTTGAAAAAGCCTTTGGTAATCACGATAGGGAGGCACTGGAACACAAACAAAAACCTCGGAAGGACCACCATTTTTACCGACTGCACTCTACCCGCCAACGAGAGCGGCAACATGTCCCATCTTTTGAAGTCCTCCTCCATTTGGTCCACCAACCTCGTCAGATTCAATTTGTGTAGGGCCCCCCCCACCTCCTGGCTATCTGGATCCCTAGATACCGAAAACTCCCCTCCGCCCTCCTCAGCGGTAAGTCCCCTATCCCTCTTTCTTGGTCCCCTGCCTGTAATACAAAGAGCTCACTCTTCCCTACATTGAGCTTATAGCCCGAGAACTCCCCAAACTCCCTCAGAGTCTGCATGACCTCCACCATCCCCTCCATTGGGTCCGCCACGTACAGCAGCAAGTCGTCCGCGTATAGCGACACCCGATGCTCTTCTCCCCCGCGGACCACCCCCCTCCATTTATTAGACTCCCTCAGTGATATGGCCAAGGGTTCGATCGGCAATGCAAACAACAGGGGAGACAGAGGGCACCCCTGCCTCATTCCACGGTACAGCCGAAAGTACTCCGACCTCCGCCGGTTCGTCACCACACTTGCCACCGGGGCGCTGTAAAGGAGCTTAACCCAGCTCATAAACCCTCCCCCGAACCCAAACCTACGCAACACCTCCCAGAGGTACTCCCACTCTACTCGGTCAAAGGCCTTTTCCGCGTCCATAGCTGCCACTATCTCCGCCTCTCCCTCCTCTGATGGCATCATTATCACGTTTAAGAGCCGCCGCACATTAGTGTTTAATTGCCTGCCCTTTACAAATCACGTCTGGTCCTCATGTATCACCCCCGGGACACAGTCCTCAATCCTCGTGGCCAGCACTTTTGCCAATAGCTTAGCGTCCACATTAAGGAGCGAAATCGGCCTGTACGATCCACATTGCAGTGGGTCCTTGTCTCGCTTCAGAATCAAGGAAATTGTCGCCTCCGACATTGTCGGGGCAGGGTCCCCTCCTCTCTTGCCTCATTAAAGGTCCTCACTATTAGCGGGGCCAACAGGTCCGCATACTTTCTATAGAACTCCACCGGGAACCCGTCCGGCCCCGGGGCCTTCCCCGCCTGCATGCTCCCCAAACCCTTACTCAGCTCCTCCAACCTGATTGGTGCCCTCAAACCAGCCACCTCTTGCTCCTCCACCCTCGGGAACCGCAGTTGGTCCATGAATCTTCCCATCCCCTCTTCCCCTCCTGGGGGCTGGGATCAGTACAGCTCTTCATAGAAGGCCTTGAATACCTTGTTTATTTTCGTTACACTCCGAACTGTGGCTCCCCTTCCATCTTTGATTCCCCCTATTTCCCTCGCTGCCGCCCTCTTACGGAGCTGGTGTGCCAGCATCCAACTAGCCTTTTCCCCATACCCGTAGGTCGCCCCCTGCGCCTTCCTCCACTGTGCCTCCGCCTTACCCATGGTCAACAGGTCAAACTCATCTGGAGCTGTCATCTTTCCCCCAGTAATCTTTCCTCCGGGGCCTCTGCGTATCTCCTGTCCACTCGCAAAATCTCCCCCACTAACTTCTCCCTTTCCATGCCCTCTGTCTTCTCCCTATGAGCCCTGATGGAGATTAGCTCTCCCCTGATCACCGCCTTCAACGCCTCCCATACCACCCACCCTCGCACCTCCCCGTTGTCGTTGGCCTCCAGGTACCTTTCGATGCACCCCCTCAACTTTCCACACACCACCTCATCTGCCAGCAGTCCCACATCCAGCCGCCACAGCGGGCGTTGGTCCCTCTCCTCTCCCAGCCCCATTTCCACCCAGTGCGGGGCGTGATCCGAAACGGCTATGGCCGAATACTCCGTCCCCTCCACCCTCGGGATGAGCGCCCTGCCCAGAACATAGAAGTCTATCCGGGAGTAGGCTTTGTGCACGTGGGAGAAGAAAGAAAATTCCCTGGCCTGCGGTCTTGCAAACCTCCATGGGTCCACTCCCCCCACCTGATCCATAAACCCCCTGAGCACCCTGGCCGCCGCCGGCCTCTTTCCCGTCCTTGATCTGGAGCGGTCCAGTGCTGGGTCCAGCACTGTATTGAAGTCCCCTCCCATTATCAGGCCTCCTACCTCCAGGTCCGGAATGCGCCCCAACATGCGCTTCATAAATCCAGCATCATCCCAGTTCGGGGCGTATACATTTACCAACACCACCCTCGTCCCTTGCAACCTACCACTCACCATCACATATCTCCCTCCATTATCCACTACGATAGTCTTGGCCTCAAATGACACATGTTTTCCCACCAGAATTGCCACCCCTCTATTTTTCGCGTCCAGTCCTGAGTGAAATACCTGTCCTACCCATCCCCTTCTTAACCTGACCTGGTCCGCCATCTTCAGGTGTGTCTCTTGGAGCATAGTCACGTCTACCTTCAGTCCCTTCAAGTGCACGAACACTCGAGCCCTCTTCACCGGCCCATTCAGGCCAATCACGTTCCACGTTATCAGCCGGATTGGAGGGGCTCTCACCCCCCCCCCCCACCCCGCCGACTAGCCATCTCCTTTTCTGGCCCAATCCCATGTCCACATCTCCCTCACCCTCCAGGCCCCCAACCGGGGGACCTCCGTTCTGTGTCCCATTCCCTTTCGGCCAGTGCAGCAGCAACCCTGTTTCCCCCCCCTTCCCCCCCTCCCCCCCTTCCCTCCCCCCTGCTAAATCCCTGTCTAGCTTTTTTGCTCCCCCATATCACTCCCGTAAGTCAGCTGACGCCTGCTGACCCCGGCTTCCCCCGCCATCCCTTTGACCCCCCCGTGTGGGAATTTCCCCATCAGTAGACGTTCCTACGCTTCCCCTCCCCCTTTTCTTCCCGCGCGCGGAAGAAAAACCCCGCCCCCCCTGACGCAGCTTCTGTTGCGGCCTTGTCTCTCGTCCCCAGCCCATATAAAATTCCCTGCGCGTGATTGACCCCCTATATACAACCGCCATCATACTTCAACCCTCAAATACCCCCCACCCTCACAAACCCTCAATTAGAGTCCAACTTTTCAGCTAGTATAAAGGTCCACGCCTCTTCGGGCGTTTCGAAGTAGTGGTGTTGGCCATTATGTGTAACCCACAGTCGCGCTGGCTGCAACATTCCAAATTTCACTCCTTTCCGATGCAGCACCGCTTTGGCCCGGTTGAAACCCGCTCTCCGCGTAGCGACCTCCGTGCTCCAGTCCGGGTATATTCTGATCTCCGCGTTGTCCCACTTGCTGCTCCGTTCCCTCTTGGCCCATTTCAGGACCCTCTCTCTGTCTGTGAACCGGTGAAATCTCACCACCATCGCCCTTGGCGGCTCATTTGCCTTGGGCTTCCTCGCCAGCACCCGGTGCGCCCCATCCAGCTACAGCCATCCCGGGGGGGCCTCCACACCCATCAGCGCCCCGATCATCGTGCCCGCATATGCCGCGGCGTCGGCCCCCTCCACTCCTTCTGGGAGACCCAGGATCCGCAGATTCTGTCTCCTCGACATGTTCTCCAGGTCTTCGAGTCTTCCCGCCCACGTCTTGTGTAGCGCCTCGTGCTGCTCCACTCTCACCGCCAGGCCCAAGAGCTCGTCCTCGTTCTGGCTGACTCTTTTCTCTACCTCCTGGATCTTAACCTCGTGGGCCTTCTGGGTGATCCCGAGTCCTTCAATTGCCGAAAGCATAGGCGCCAACATCTCCTTGCGCATCTCCTCGCGCTGCTCTTCGAAGCAGCGCTTGATGAACTCCTGCAGCTCCCCTTTGTCCCTGGCCGCCGCCATTTTGTATTTTTTACCTCGCTTCTCCCGTTGCTCCAGTGCCACTTTTCTGGCCGTTGCACTTCGGGTCTGTTTCATAGGCGTTGGAGGGGGACCTCTCTCTTCCCTTCCCCACGGGTTTTTGTCGAAAAAAGTTCCGTTGGGGCTCCTCTAGCGAGCCCGAAAGTCCGTGGTAGCGGGAGCTGCCGACCCGTGCGGCTTAGCTCCGCATCGCCGCACCCGGAAGTCGCCGGAGGGCTTCTTGACGCACACCATGGAGCTGACCCGTGGCGTTGGCTCCGTGACCCGGGAAAGCACTCTTTGGTCCTGCAGGTCCTGCTGCTTGAGGCGGTCCTTGAGTGGTGCTGGGACCCTGCGAGGTGCGTGAATGACCGGGGTGGCGTCCGGTTTGAGCCGTATTTTGTACGTGTCGGGCAGTGTGCCCGTGCCCGCGAAAACCTCCTGGTTGTGCGCGAGGAGTGAGTGGAGCTGCGCCCTAAAGTCTACATCGGGGAAATCGGACGTGCCTTCTGGAGACCCGCTGAACGAGGTGGAGGATCTTGCACGCCTGTGCGCCTAACACAGAGTCCTTCGAGGATCCTACGATTTCAAAAGACAATGTGGCTTTGTGTGAGTTGTGTGTAGCCTCGAGCTGGCAGGACCCTGTGGCCGGGATAACGTTTCCGTTATAGTCAACCAGCTGACAGTGGGATGGCAGAATCGGTGGTTTAACCTTCAAGGTCTGGAAGGCTGACCATGCGAGGAGAATATCGGAGGCACCAGTGTTCAGGCGAAATGTGATCTGTGATCGGTTGATCATCAGGGTGGCACACCACTCATCGCCCGGATCAATGCTGTGCACTGGCATCGGCTGGTGGTTCCGACTTGGGGACATCCAGTTCTTGTGGATTACCGCAACGCGGAAGGGCTCCCTGTCTTCGGTATCGCTGGTCTGCATACTGTCTGGATATGACTCAGTGTAGGGGGGCTGAATGGCCCGCACGCCCCTGCAAGGCTGGCGGAATTGTTGGGAGTTGGCAGGTTGAGCTGCTCGACAGCAGGCAGCGTAGTGGCCCATCCTGCCACAGCGGAGGCATTGTCGCGCTTTGGACGGACATTGCCGCTTTAAGTGGGCGGAACCACAGTTGCCGCACGTCGTGACATCATGGCGTTGTTGCGTTCGTGCGCATGCACGGTGCGGTCCTGCGTAGACCACGCCTGCGCATCACGTTCCTCTGCGTCAACGCCCCCTCTTTTCGCGCGTATAAGTGCAGGAGGCCTCGGAAAGCGCGCGAAATGGCCGCCCTCGTCCGAGCCGCGGGTGGACGTGAAGGGCAGATCTTGTGGCGATATTCCAAAACAGATTAGCAAGGGGTCATCTGGCAATTATCATATTATTATTTGTGGCAAATTTGTTGCAGGCAAATCGGTGGCCGCCTCGCCAACATGAAAACGGCGACAGCACCTCAAGCTGTGCTTTCATTGGCTGGCAGACATTTGTGGTCGGTGGTGAAGGGCACCAAATAAATATAAGTTTTCTCTTTCCTGATCGCAGCGCTCGACCTGACCCGAGAGCAAGCACAATGAAACATGCATTCCTTCTTTGTTGTCTCGCAAACAGCAGAGCCCGGAACGTTCTATTAACAGTTTGCCTGAATATCCTTTCCCACCGGCAGTCTCATTGCTGGACACAAACATGCGACTCGTAAACAAGTAAGAAATGATTTGTCTTCCCAAGAAGTGCACAGGAAATGGAAGCCAGGCTAATCTCACGGCTGAATCACGGGAGTCATGGAGTAAAATACATGATGATTCACCTCATCCACGCCTGCCTGGGGCCTCTCACCCCATGACTGCTCTCTCGTCTCACACCATCCTGCATTATAAAGAGGGGTTTTGTTTGTTGTGGTAACGGCCCCCCCCCCCCCCCCCTCGCCGGTAGTTCTGCCCAATTACTGGTTTGCAAACAAAATTGTTTCAACTCCTCCGGGGGTTGGTGAAAGGGGAGGTTGGGGTGTTGGGTGAGTGGTGAGGTGAGGAACGATTGGCAGAGGCGAGAGAGAGAGAGAGGGATGCTGGGGAGTGGGGGGCGGGTGGGGGGGGGTTAGAAATCGAGGCTGCACTGAGACAGACTGACAATTACTCAGAGGAAATCGAGTTAAACTCCTGGGAGCTTGTCAAATGGGATCTCGTGCCAGGCTTCTGAGAGCCGACAATCGCTCTGATGTGGCCACCCTGCTCGCTGGCAGAAATACAGGTTAACCCACTGCGGCGCCCAACGGTACGGCCAGCTTCGGCCCTGCCCGCTCAGGAGGCGCACAGCTGTGAGAGAGTGCTGGAAACAAAATACAGGAAAGAGCACAGCGACTGAACGGTCGCACAGTTAGCATCCCTCTGTCTCTTCCACAACAATTCTCACAGCATTCAAGAAGCACTTAGATAAGCATTTGAAACGCCATCGCGGACAAGGCTACAGACCAAGTGCTGGTCAATGAGGTTAAAACAGATCGGTGCTTGATGGCTGGCACAGCCATGACGGGCCGAAGAGCCTCGTTCGATGCAGAGAATCTCTGCATTCTGATTCGTTCTTGGGAATTGGGCAACCCTGGCTACGCCAACATTTGTTGCCCGTCCCTAAATGCCCTGTGAGAAGGTGGTGCTGAGCCGCCTTCTGGAACCCCTGCAGTCCCTGAGGTGTAGGAACACCCACAGCACATTCTGTCGTGGTTTCACTGAACTCCCAACCTCGCTAGGCCGTGTCAGAGTTAACCACATTGCTGTAGATCTGGGGTCACATGAGGACCAGACCGATCTTTACTCTGTATCTAACCCCGTGCTGGACCTGTCCTGGGGGTGTTTGAGGGGGACAGTGGAGAGGGAGCTTTACTCTGTATCTAACCCCGTGCAGTACCTGTCCTGGGAGTGTTTGATGGGGACAGTGCAGAGGGAGCTTTACTCTGTATCGAACCCTGTGTTGTACCTGTCCTGGGAGTGTTTGATGGGGACAGTGCAGAGGGAGCTTTACTCTGTATCTAACCCCGTGCTGGAGGTGTCCTGGGAGTGTTGATGGGGACAGTGCAGAGGGAGCTTTACTCTGTATCTAACCCCGTGCTGTACCTGCCCTGGGAGTGTTTGATGGGGACAGTGTAGAGGGAGCTTTACTCTGTATCTAACCCCATGCTGCACCTGTCCTGGGAGTGTTTGATGGGGACAGTGTAGAGGGAGCTTTACTCTGTATCTAACCCTGTGCTGTACCTGTCCTGGGAGTGTTTGATGGAGACAGTGTAGAGGGAGCTTTACTTTGTATCTAACCCTGTGCTGTACCTGTCCTGGGAGTGTTTGATGGGGACACTGTAGAGGGAGCGTTACTCTGTATCTAACCCTGTGCTGTACCTGTCCTGGGAGTGTTTGATGGGGACAGTGTAGAGGGAGCGTTACTCTGTATCTAACCCTGTGCTGTACCTGTCCTGGGAGTGTTTGATGTGGGCAGTGTAGAGGGAGCTTTACTCTGTATCTAACCCCATGCTGCACCTGTCCTGCGAGTGTTTGATGGGGACAGTGTAGAGGGAGCTTTACTCTGTATCTAACCCCGTGCTGTACCTGTCCTGGGAGTGTTTGATGGAGACAGTGTAGAGGGAGCTTTACTCTGTATCTAACCCCGTGCTGTATCTGTCCTGGGAGTGTTTGATGGAGACAGTGTAGAGGGAGCTTTACTTTGTATCTAACCCTGTGCTGTACCTGTCCTGGGAGTGTTTGATGGGGACAGTGTAGAGGGAGCGTTACTCTGTATCTAACCCTGTGCTGTACCTGTCCTGGGAGTGTTTGATGGGGGCAGTGTAGAGGGAGCTTTACTCTGTATCTAACCCCATGCTGTACCTGTCCTGGGAGAGTTTGATGGGGACAGTGTAGAGGGAGCTTTACTCTGTATCTAACCCCGTGCTGTACCTGTCCTGGGAGAGTTTGATGGGGGCAGTGTAGAGGGAGCTTTACTCTGTATCTAACCCCGTGCTGTACCTGTTCCGGGAGTGTTTGATGGGGGCAGTGTAGAGGGAGCTTTATTCTGTATCTAACCCCGTGCTGTACCTGTCCTGGGAGAGTTTGATGGGGGCAGTGTAGAGGGAGCTTTACTCTGTATCTGCCAAGCTGTGTAAACGTTGCTGATGTGGTGTCATGTCAACGACATCCAAATGTTTAGTGAGGGGGGAATGATGTGGCGGAGAGGCCCTTTAATAATATTAACATTTATTAAAATCCATTTAAATGAGGTTCCCGCCTTTTGTAGGCGTGACCTTTGTGATGTTGCTGGTGAGGGGTGGGATAGTCGGGAAACGTGATTCTCTCTGGAATTTCCACCCATGTCGCTATTCTCTCAGGTTATTGAGTTCCTCGTTCCTTACAGATTATGGGACAATATCTAACAATATAGAAAGTTAGCATTAATAGCGATTTTTTATTGGAGTAATTTTCCTTTTCAAGCAACAACTACAATTTGCATTAATGTAGTGCCTTTGATGTGGTAAAACCTTCCCAACACTATCGAGCCAGGATGTGGCAGCAAGTCGGTGAAGGGGGTGTCAGGTGACAATAAGCTTGGCCCTAGAGGTAGGTTTTCAGGGGTTTATTGGAGGAGGTTGAGTGAGATAGCGAGGTGGGGAGGTGCGGCAATCCCAGAGTTCAGAGTTCAACATCAAAGGGCACGGGTGCCAATGGAGGAGCGATTGAAATCGGGCAAGAGGTCAGAATTGGAGGAGAGGAGACGTCTCGGAGGTCTCTCCAGCCAGAGAATCGGGACGGGACGAGGGAGGCGGGGATTTGAACATAAGGAAAAGATAGTTCCTGTCCCAATCTTGTTGCCTCGCTGTCGCTGCCCTGTTGTAATTCGGGCACATTTGAGGTTCATCGCCAGTGTTGAACTTGTAACTGTTGAAGATGGGCCGAATGGCATTTTCTGTGCTGTAGACCTCAATAACTATAACTCTGGGCAGTGTCAATTGCCAACTCTGCTCTGGGCACTTCTCATGAGTTTGTGCCAACTGGGTATAATCCAATATTCCCCAGAGGCAAGGAAAGACATGCCTCATGTTCTCATTGGTCATCTTGTGGACATAATCCACCATTTGTTCGCCCACTTAAAAAGGTTCAAGTGTGCAGCTACCAAATGAGAGAAGGTACCCTTGGATGTTGACTTCCTGTTAATGAACACCCAGAGTTCCTTTGTACAGATGTCTCAACTTCCAACTTCATGATTAATAAACATGTTCTATAATAAGCCACTTCCTGCCTTGACGCCGACGGCTCTTCCTCTTGTATGAGAAGTCCACTTCCTGTGCCAATAGGATTGTGATGAGTATGATCCCAACACACCCACCAGAACCCAGTGAGAGCAGAGATCGAACGGAGGCTGAAGAATCAGATTTTCTCCCCCCTGGGACAGCAGCAAGCACAGCTCGATCTCTCAATCTCCCAGTTTCAAAGTTCCACGGCAGCTAAGCCTTAACCCCTGCGGTGCCCTCTCCCCTTTAACCCCACCTACCCCGGGGTCGTGGCCCTCTGACTCCAGTCTCTTGCACTCTCCCACCTTAACTCACTTCATTTGCCAATGACCTTAAATCCGCGCCCTCTTGTTCGCGATCCTGCCGCCAGTGAGAACAGTTTTCCCTGAACTACTCCGTTAAGGGGGGCGGCACGGTCGCACAGTGGTTAGCACTGTTGCCTCACAACGCCAGGGAACCGGGTTCGATTCCGGCCTCGGGTCGCTGTCTGTGCGGAGTCTGCACGTTCTCCCCGTGTCTGCGTGGGTTTCCTCCGGGTGCTCCGGTTTCCTCCCACAGTCAAAAAAGATGTGCGGGTTAGGTGGATTGGCTGTGATAAATTGTCCCTTCGTGTCCAAATAGTTAGGTGGGGGAGTAGGCCTAGGTTAGGGTGCTCCTTCGGAGGATCGGTATGGACCCGTTGGGCTGAATGGCCTCCTTCTGCACAGTAAGGATTTCTATGGTTCATAATTGCCGGCTGTACCTTTATAAATTAGTCCTAATCTCTAGAATTCCCACCTGGAATCTCTTCACCTCTCTCATTCTCCTTCTTGTTGGATGCTTCTTAAATCCTCCCTCTGACTAATAATTAGTGTCACAAGTAGGCTTACATTAACCCTGCAATGAAGTTACTGTGAAAAGCCCCTCGTCGCCACACTCCGGCGCCTGTTCGGGTACACACAGGGAGAATTCAGAATGTCCGATTCACCTAACAGCACGTCTTTCGGGACATGTGGGAGGAAACCGGAGCGCCCGGAGGAAACCCACGCAGACACGGGGGAGAACGTGCAGACTCCGCACAGGCAGTGACCCAAGCCGGGAATCGAACCTGGGACCCAGCCGCTGTGCAGCAACAGTGCTAACCACTGTGCTAACGTGCTGCCCCGTGTCCTCATAACTCCTCCTCTACCTTAATAACACTGTTTTAAAAGGTGCCCTACGGTATTTTGTTGCATCAAACATGCAATGTCATAACAACGCGAGTCGGGGGTCGGGTTTATGGATGGAATACCGTTTACCAAGGGCACAGCGGAAGACCTGATGGGGCAGAGTCGGGGTGGTCCAGTCCTGAGGCGGCGAGGTTGTACTTGTGGAGGTTGTACTTGTGGGCGACCGCAGACTGGTTTACCTTCCTCCGAACCTCTGGTCTATCCCTCCATCCACAGCCTCTTCCACAATTGGCACGGATGACGCAGGTCAAAGACTGAGATGCCCACAACTGCTTAAGGGGCTAAAGTAGTGGTGATTTAGGGCTGGGCTGGGAATCCACTGGAAGTAGCAACGTTCCCAGTCACGACAAAGTCTACGGAGGAGAAAAGGGAAATAGAAGGTTGAATGGATTTTCTCAGTAGGCGTGAAGAAGTGAAACTATATCTGGAGGACAGAGCAAAGAGAGAATGGTAGGGAGAAATCTGACGCTCGGTCAACTTGAGTAATAGCGAGGGCCTAGTTTTAATTTGATATGAAACTGTCTTCCGGTGTTTGAGCAGGTCGGGATGAACCTTCGGTCACTGGTTTCTTCTGGAATCTTCTCTTCAGCCCACTACTTCAGCCTTCTAGGCCCCACTTCCTCAAACCCCTTCCCTCAAGCCTCTGCACTGCTCCCTGCTTTATTTTTATACAGGACGGAGAGGATTACGGAACCACAGCTCCCTTTGTTCTTTGAACCCTGACCGCTGACAAGAACAGTTGCAGAGCACGAAGTCTTACAACACCAGGTTAAAGTCCAACAGGTTTGTTTCAAACACTAGCTTTCGGAGCGCTGCTCCTTCCTCAGGTGAATGAAGAGGTATGTTCCAGAAACACATATATAGACAGATTCAAAGATGCCAGACAATGCTTGGAATGTGAGCATTAGCAGGTAATTAAATCTTTACAGATCCAGAGATGGGGTAACCCCAGGTTAAAGAGGTGTGAATTGTGTCAAGCCAGGACAGTTGGTAGGATTTCGCAGGCCAGATGGTGGGGGATGAATGTAATGCGACATGAATCCCAGGTCCCGGTTGAGGCCGCACTCATGTGTGCGGAACTTGGCTATAAGTTTCTGCTCGGCGATTCTGCGTTGTCGCGGGTCCTGAAGGCCGCCTTGGAGAACGCTTACCCGGAGATCAGAGGCTGAATGCCCTTGACTACTGAAGTGTTCCCCAACTGGAACGGAACATTCCTGCCTGGTGATTGTCACGCGATGTCCATTCATTCGTTGTCGCAGCGTCTGCATGGTCTCACCAATGTACCACGCTTCGGGACATCCTTTCCTGCAGCGTATGAGGTAGACAACGTTGGCCGAGTCGCACGAGTATGTAGCACGTAACTGGTGGGTGGTGTTCTCACGTGTAATGGTGGTATCCATGTCGATGATCTGGCACGTCTTGCAGAGATTGCCA
The DNA here is from genome assembly GCF_047496885.1 of Scyliorhinus torazame. NCBI lineage: Eukaryota > Metazoa > Chordata > Chondrichthyes > Carcharhiniformes > Scyliorhinidae > Scyliorhinus > Scyliorhinus torazame. Next base: position 23,728,371 of record NC_092731.1, on the reverse strand, counting down.
TGGCACAGTTGTGGGATCGCTATTGTCACCCGTTTCTCCTTCAAGGGTTTGGAAAGCCTGGGTAAGGGAGCTGTGGGGATGAGAGAGTCGGTATGGGGTGTGGGTAAGGGAGTGTGGGCATAGAGGGGTGAGTATAGAGCGGTGTGGGTTTGAGGTCTGTGGAGACGTCTCTGAGGTGGAATTATGTGAGAGCACCCAGAAGTGGTTCAGAGTTTCCTGAGGCATTTGGGGAGGAGGTAAATTAAAGATGGCGTCTCTAGGAGGGCAGATTCCATTGGCGGCAGCAGGGCTGTCACACAAAGCCATCACATGACTAACATCATGTGACCTGATCTTTGCGGCCCACAAACAAAATGGCCGATCCACGCGGAAATGCCATTGGTGGGATTAGAAAACAAATAAATGGACCAATCACAACGCCCAATGATCCTTCATCATCTGAGCCACTAAAATGGAGGGAAAATTGATCATTTGAATGGCCCAATGGGCTCCCCTCCCCTGCGTGATAGCCCCTTCCCTCCTTTCCTCTCTCAATTACCCCTCTCTTCCCCTCCTCCGCTCCTTTCAATTACCCCTCTCACCCCTCCTTGCCTCTCTCAATTAGCACTCTCACCCCCTCCTCTCTAAATTATCCCTCTCTCCCCCTCCTCCCTGAGGTTGCCGGAGGGGGAAAGAATGGCTGCGGCTGCGACGCTGCCTGGCGGGGCAAAGGCTGCGGTGCGCGTTGGGCCGGCGGGGCTGGGAACAGGGAGTGCGGCGGTGGGCCTGGGACGGTCGGGACGTGGAAGAACGGCTGTGGTTGCGCAGCGGGCGGCTGGAGGAATGGCTGAGGGTAGTCGTTGGATACCGCGTTCACCGCGCGGGCGAGGCAGACCGCGGCATAGTGGCCTTTCTTGCCGCACCCTTTGCAGGTGACGGTACGGGTCGGGCAGCGCGCGCGCGCGGGTGATTCGCCTGGCCGCAGAAGAAGCAGCGTTGGCCGGTGGCGGTAGCAGGGCGCCTTGCCGCGCAGGCCTGTGGAGTTAGCGGGTAAGTCTGGGGGTTAAGCGGGTAAGTCTGGGGGGCTGCCGCAGCGGGGTGCCACGCAGCCCAGGGGGGCGCGGTGCGCGCGGGGGTGTACGCAAGGGTGTTTTTGTATGCCACGTCCATGGACTCTGCCAGGGCCCGGGCCTCGGTGAGGCCCAGTATCTCCATTTCGAGCAGCCTTCGGCGAATGTCGGGGGAGATCATACCTGCCACGAAGGCGTCTCGAATTAAAAGTTCGGAGTGCTCGTTCGCCGTCACCGCTGGGCAGCCGCAGTTTTGGCCCAGCACGATCAGTGCCCTGTAGAAATCTTCTAGCATCTCATCTGGGCTCTGCCGTCTCGTTGCCAGCAGGTGACGGGCGTAGACCTGATTAAGTGGACGAATGTAGTGTCCTTCCAGCAGTTCCATGGCTTTATCATAGTTCGCCGCCCCTTCGATCAGGGGGTAGATCGCCGGGCCGACCTGCGAGCATAGGAGGTGCATTTTCTGCCTTTCTGTGGCAGTGTCGGCAGCCGTATCGAGGTAGCTCTGGAAGCATGCCAGCCAATGCTTAAAAATCTCGGTAGAATTTTCTGCGTGCGGGCTGAGCTGAAGGCACGCCGGCTTGATGCAGAGATCCATCCTTCAGAAGTACTTATCTGATTAAATTGATACGCAATCAATACGCTTGAGACCACGAGGAGTCATATCGATTCATCTTTAATCAGATAGAACTGTACCCAGCAGCGAAGTTACAGAAGTGAGGGCTGCTGGGACGGCATTGGTTCTTATACCCCGCCTCTCAGGGCGGGGCTATGTACATTGGCCAATGGTAGACCCCGCGGTCTAGCCAATGGTTATTCCTCTCTCTGGTACCGCAATACCTGGTGTTACCACACTCCCCTCCTCTCAATTACCCCTCTCACCCCTCCTCCCCTCCTCTCCCCTCTCCTATCACCTCTCCTGCGCTGAGTTGCGTGAAGAAAGATTGAAGTTCCTCTGCCCTTCCCAGCGAGTAAGTAGTGTTGTCGTTCCCCCCCCCCCCCCCAGTGTGTCTGCAGAGGAGGGCGATCCCAGGTTGCGTGGGAAGCCTCTCGTGTTTGGAGTGGCTGGAGTGCAGATGCCACTCGACAGCTGGAGGTGGAGGAGGAGGACCAGGCCCAGTCCTGGTGGACGTAGTGGGACTGGGAAGTATTTGTCGACATGACATGCACACCAACCGCTGGGAGAAAAGTCACTGGGTGTTTTCAATCAACGACTTACACATGTGGCGAGGCAGCGATTGCTATTTAGGAAAGAATCAGTTTATTATAGACATGAGCTGATGAGGCCTTGTTTACCCGGTGAAGCCACATCAAAGACTCCGGCAGTTGAGTCAGGGGCGTGTGAGGCCTCCTGGGGCATGAGGTGGAAATGCCTGTGAAGTCAGGGGGGGCCCACACCGCCTCATGCGGGTGCGAGCCGCACGTTAGCTCACCCTGGAAGGACCCCCCCCCCCCCCCACAGCCCCCCACCCACTGCGAGTCTGGTCCCAGGACCGCCTGATGCCGTTCCGAATGCAGTTTTAACCGTCTGCCTCTGCCTCTCTCGTAGACACTAGCTTCAAAGCCCAGAGGGGTGTTGGGAATTTGTAAATCACCAACCACATACTTGAGGTCTCACCACAACCCAGGAACAAATTGGGTTAAAAACAACAAACTGGGTCCTGTCACAAGTGGACAAGTGGCGATAGTTACAGATCAGGCTCCAAAGGCACTGTGGCCTCCTGTTCCCAGTGATATACTCCTAAACCTCTCTTAACTTCTCCTCCCCGGTCTACCTTCATGGTCGCAGGCTCAAGTCCCACCTCAGAGAGGGCAGCACGGTGACGCAGTGGATTAGCCCTGCTGCCTCACGGCGTCGTGGTCCCAGGTTCGATCCCGGCCCTGGGTGACTGTCGGTGTGGAGTTTGCACATTCTCCCCGTGTCTGCGTGCGTTTCGCCCCCACAACCCAAAGATGTGCAGGGTAGGTGGATTGGCCACGCTAAATTGCCCCTTCATTGGAAAAAATGATTTGGGTACTCTAAATTTATGGAAAAAAAAGTTCCACCCCAGAGACTTGAGCACACAATCTAGGCCAGTAGTGGGCAAATTGCAGCCCATCTGGGTTCCGAGTGCAGCCCCCAAGTGATATGTTGTTGACCGTCGCCCACGCGCGGGGTCGCCACATTCCGCCGATTCCCATCCATGTAGTTTTTTTTCCTGCCAGTATGGCTGAAGCGATTCGCCCGTAAAGCGAGGGCGAGTGAAGTGAGGGGCGAGTGAAGCGAGGGGCGAGTGAAGTGAGGGGTGAGTGAAGTGAGGGGTGAGTGAAGTGAGGGGCGAGTGAAGTGAGGGGCGAGTGAAGTGAGGGGTGAGTGAAGCGAGGTGCGTGCTGATCGCTCACAACATTGACTGTGAGAGCCGTGCGCTCCCTCTGCGTCCAAAGTGTAAATATTTCTTTTGTTTTTACCATTTGAGGTTGATGGTAGCTCCAATAATATATAAATGATTAAGCATTTTCTATAACTCATTATGAAATATTCGGGGTCTATTAACCGTATTTAATATTATCTATGGGGTTAGTGAACAAGGCCGATTTCAATCTTGCTGCCCACAGAGATGAAGGAGGGTCACTCACTGGCCTTGGCTGCCAACACTGACCTAGGCCTCAAGCTCTCAGTGCAGTACTGAGGGTGTGATACACTGTCAGAGGTGCGGTAAACCCAAGTCCCCCCCCCCCCTCCCCCCCCACCCCCCCCCCCCCCCCCCCCTCCAACCTGCTTGTTTCTTTGGGTGTACAAAATCTCCTGGAAGGGATTGGGGGGGGGGTCTCTTCCCGCTTCTCCCGCCAATTTTTGACCTTCTCCCCTCTCACCTAATCATAGCATAGTGGTTAGCACAGGTGCTTCGCCGCTCCAGGGTCCCAGGTTCGATTCCCGGCCTGGGTCACTGTCGGTGCGGAGTCTGCACGTTCTCCCCGTGTGTGCGTGGGTTCCCTCCGGGTGCTCCGGTTTCTTCCCACACTCCAAAGATGTGCGGGTTAGGTGGATTGGCCGTGGTAAATTGCCCCTTGGTGTCCAAAAATGCTGGGTTGGGTGGGGTTATGGGGATGGGTGGGGGTGTGGGCTTGGGTAGGGTGCTCTTTCCAAGAGCCGGTGCAGACTCGATGGGCCGAATGGCCTCCTTCTGTACTGTAAATTCTATGAACTCCCACGCCCCACAAGATTTCCAAATGTTCGACCTTGCCGTTGTCTTGGAGACTCCTCGAGGTATACTTGTACTGGGGTGCGGTACAGCGACAGTTCGCCAAGTCGGTCCCTGGGATGAGGGGGTTGTCCTCCGATGAGGGGATGAGAAAATTGGGCTCGTATTCACCGGAGTTTAGAAGAGTGAAGGGTACAAGGTTCTGGAGGAGGCGCAACGGGGGTAGATACCGAACAGAGGCGGGAAGGCGTGGAGTTTTGCTAGTTCCCCAATCCCTTCCCATTCCCAGGTCATTTCCCCGGAGGGAGGAACAGAGCTCCCCTCCCGCTCCACCCAATGGCGGGTAGCCTATTCGGCCTGTTGGAGGCCCACTGGAAATTCCCAGCTGGCTTCCAGCTACCTGCAGGTGACAGGAGCTCGTCCCACTGCCTTGTGGGGTGGATAGGGAGAGCCAACAGTCTAGACAGCACCACAGGAGGCTGCTATATATATATATACACACACACACACAACCCCACCCCACCCCCTGCCCTTCACACATGGTGGCCTGGCTGTAAAAGCTATTTTTAAAATTAAAAACTTCTAAAAGCCTGGAGAGGAGCAACTCAATCCTGAAGCTCCCTCTCTCTTACCGTCCCTTACAGCCTGATGCCCCTTTCACACTGAAAGGCTTTTGTAGGCCCGTTGGCTTTGGGAGCCCACCCACCCAGCATTAATTAGACAGCAGGCCTGCCTTCCGGCAGGGGCAACCCGGTGAAAATCCCAATGAGGGGCTTTTTCCACCCCTCCCCCCAACCCAACTCCCCAACCCCTACCTCCACCCGGACAGGTTCAAGGCCCAGAAACAGTCCCATCCATTGTTCCCCGCCCTTGGAGGTAGGTTCTAGCCCTCGATGCCCGTGTGACAATGCCAGTCGTCCGCCTATAACCCTAACGACAGTGGAGGCCCCGTCCAACTGCAGGTCGCTGAATACACCCAGAATGCACAGGTTAGGTGGATTGGCCATGCTAAAGCTGCCCCTTGGGGCTCAGAGACGTGCAGGTTGGTGTTGCGTTTGATCCTTTGTACTTCACGAAGGAATCCACCAAACGCTTCAACTTGTCCAAACCAGCATCTTTTATTGAGTCTCGTGTGGTAAGATAGCAACCTGTTACAGAGCACGTTTCCCCGGAGTCTCCTAACTACTCCTCTGGAATCTGCATCGCCCACCGACCATTCACTGTCTTATTACCCTCTCAGTCGTCCTCTGGAGCTGGCCGTATGTCTCTCCCCTTATATGGGAGTCACAGGTCACATGTCCGTGGTCTTAAGCCCGCACGGCGTGTCTGTACCGCCACCTGCTGGTGGGAGGTCGCACATTATCCATCAATGATATAGCCCATAGGCATATCACCACAGTTAGGTGGGTTTGCCGGGATAGAGTGAGGGGGGCCGATGCAGGGTGCTCTTTCAGAGGATCGGTGCAGACCCGATGGGCCGAATGGCCTCTTTCTGCACTGTAGGGATTCTGATCATGTCCCGCCCTCTTGGATCCACCACAAGGGGGCCCCTCTCATGGTCTCTGTACTGTCCGATTGGCCGGGGATCTCTGCCAGATTCCGTTCCGGCTTTGTAAGCCTCCTCAAGCCCTCTCACAGAATCCCCACAGTGCAGAAGGAGGCCATTCAGCCCATCGAATCTACACGTAACCTCTGAAAGAGCACCCCTCCCGCACCCTATCCTCAGCATGGTAGCACAGTGGTTAGCACTGTGGCTTCACAGCGCCAGGGTCCCAGGTTCGATTCCCGGCTTGGGTCACTGTCTGTGCGGAGTCTGCACGTCCTCCCCGTGTCTGCGTGGGTTTCCTCCGGGTGCTCCGGTTTCCTCCCACGGTCCAAAGATGTGCAGGTTAGGTGGATTGGCCGTGCTAAATTGCCCTTAGTGTCCAAAAAGGTTAAGTGGGGTCACTGGGTTACGGGGAGGTGTGGGCTTAAGTGGGGTGCTCTTTCCAAGGGTCGGTGCAGACTCGATGGGCCGAATGGCCTCCTTCTGCACTGTAAATTCTATGTAACCCCCACCTAACTAAGGGGCAATTTATCACGGCCAATCCACCTAACCTGCACATCTTTGGACTGTGGGAGGAAACCGGAGCACCCAGAGGAAACCCTCGCAGACACGGGGAGAACGTGCAGACTCCGCACAGACAGTGACCCAAGGCCGGAATCGAACACGCGTCCCTGGCGCTGTGAGGCAGCAGTGCTAACCACTGTGCTACTGTGCTGCCCACAATTGACCTTGCCATTTTGGTCCTCTCTCTCTCTCTCCTCTCTCTCTGTCTCTCTCTCTCTCTTTTCTCTCCTCTCTCTCTCCCTCTCTCTTTCTCTCCTCTCTCTCTCTGTCACTTTCTCTCTCCTCTCTCTCTGTCTCTGTCTCTCTCTCTCCTCTCTCTGTGTCTCAGTCTCTCTCTCTCTCTCTCTCTCCTCTCTCTCTCTCCTCTCTCTCTTTCTCTGTCTCTCTCTCCTCTGTCTCTCTGTCTCTCTTCCTCTCTGTCTCTCTGTCTCTCTCTCTTCTCTCTCCTCTCTCTCTCTCCTCTCTCTCTTTCTCTGTCTCTCTCTCCTCTGTCTCTCTGTCTCTCTTCCTCTCTGTCTCTCTGTCTCTCTCTCTTCTCTCTCCTCTCTCTCTCTCCTCTCTCTCTTTCTCTGTCTCTCTCCCCTCTCTCTCTCTGTCTCTCTTTCTCTCTGTCTCTCTGTCTCTCTCTCTTCTCTCTCTCTCTCCTCTCTCTCTCTGTCTCTGTCTCTCTTTCTCCCCTCTCTCTCTCTCTCTCTCCTCTCTCTCTCTTTCTCTGTCTCTCTCTCCTCTCTCTGTCTCTCTTTCTCCCCTCTCTCTGTCTCTCCTCTCCTCTCTCTCTCCACGTGTCCCCGCTTCCTCGGCACCCACTGAGGCAAATCACCAAATCCCCCCACCCCGCCCCGATACCAGGGCTAAAATCTCGAGGACAGGCTGCACAGACCAGGCGTATATTCCCTCAAATCTGAGAGATTAACAATGGCTTTAATGAGTGGATCATACAGTTGTGGGAGCGGGGGGAAGGAGGTGGCGCAGAATAGAAGGTCAGGGGTAGGTCGGAGCTAAGGAGAGATTAACAAAGATACATCAGATTTCCACCCCCCCTCAGCTCTGAACAAGAGCCATAATTACTCGAAACGTTAACTCTCTGCAGATGCTCCCAGGCCGGCTGAGTTTATCCCTGTTTTTATTTCACATTTCCAGCATCTGCAGTATTTTGCTTCCCCCCCCCCCCCCTCCCCCAGTAAGACTGTTGAGATCTGAGGAGGAGGGGGGGGTGGAGAATTGAAAACTGTGATTGACAGCTGAGGGTTAGGGGTCCAAGGTGGACAGGTCCAGTGAGGACACAAATCAGCCATGATCTGATTGAAGTATAGAACAGGTAGGAGGGGCAGAATGGCCTCCTCCTCTCCCTGAGTTCCTTGTTGTCAAGTGTACGTCCTGGCTGCAAACAGCCTGCTATAAATACAAGACCTTAGTCACTGGAGGTGACGACTTCAGTGGGAAAAACTTGCTCCAAACCCCAAACCTCACCAGAAATTCCCTCAAAACGTCCGCTGGGACCACAAGATTCCGGATGCTCCCATCGTTCCCCCCCCCCTCCCAGCAGCGATCAGCTGGCCACTCGATTGCACAAACAAGCGAAGGAAATGCCACCACGTCCATATCCAAACAGCGCTCAGCGACTAACAATAGCACAGCAGGATGTGCACAGAGCGAGCAGGCCCGGCCACTGGTCGTGCGCCACTTCCTGCCAGCTGATCACAGCAGCGCTGCACCTGTAATGTCGAGATTGCCCTATCTCCTTCCTCCTCAACACATACAGTCCCGGCAGTGCAGAAGGAGGCCATTTGGGCCTTCGGGCCTGCACCGACCTTCTGAATGACCACCCGTACCCGCCCCATCCCCTGTAACCCCAATTTGGCACGGCCAATCCACCGAACCTGCGCACCTTTGGACACTAAGGGCGGTCTAACCAAAATAAAGAGAGTGCCGTTCTGGGGGTGATTAGCGGGATCAATCCCAGTGCTTGTAGTGCCGGGAACGACCCCGCTATCTATCGGCACTCGGTGTTGTTTTTGTGCCTCCTCAGTGAATGCCTGCCGAGGCCTCACTTTTTTTTTTATTATATAAATTTACAGTACCCAATTATTATTTTTTTTCCAATTAAGGGGCAATTTAGCGTGGCCAATCCACCTGCCCTGCGCATCTTTGGGTTGTGGGGGTGAGACCCACGCAGACACGGGGAGAATGTGCAAACTCCACACGGACAGGGACCCAGGGCCGGGATTCGAACCCGGGTCCTCAGCGCCGCAGTCCCAGTGCTAACCACTGCGCCACGTGCCGCCTTTTGCTGAGGCCTCACTTAGCCGCATTTCCTGCACTGAGGGTCTCCGGTGAGCGGAGCTGCTCAATGCAGGAAGGGACCGGGACGCCATTTTAAAAATTGTGCCCTGATCTTACGACCCCCTCGCAACCCCCTGACCCCTTCAACAACCCAACTCACTTGTCGGTGGTCCCCGGCACCCCGCACCCCACCACATACTGAGGTCAAGGAGCTGACAGCCTACGTTTGCATGTCAGATGGCAGGGCAGATGGCAGGGCAGATGGCAGGGCAGATGGCAGGGCAGATGGCAGGGCAGATGGCAGGGCAGATGGCCTCTGGACGAGTAATCCAGAGGTCCATGGGCTGGTCTCTCTGTCGGACGGCGCAGGAATCAGGTGAAGGCAGCGAATCACACGCGCGGCCAAAATGGAGCCTGGCGTTGGGTGCTGACAGAACGCCACACTCCGGTGCCTCGACAGTGGTGTCAGTGCGTTCTACTCCGCGTGTGCAGTAAACGGCGTCCGCATATCATTAACGGGCCTGATCGGGAAAGAGGCTCCACGGCCGATCAGGGAGAGGAGGTAAGACTTGCAGAGGCTGTGGGTTCTGCCACTGGGAGAGCTGGCTGGTATGCGAGGGGGGGGGGGAAAACGTCTGCTAGGCCCATGTGGGGTGATGGGGGGTGACTAGGGGTTGGGCCGTGGGGTCGGTGTGACCCCCGAGATTGGGGGAACGGCCAGGGGTGGCTGTGCAGGAGGAGGGGGCGAGGGGGCAGGGTCTGCAGCGCAGCCCGTTGGACCTGGTTGGGAACGGGGGTGCGCACCTTGCTAACAAGGCTCTCAGAATCCAATCTAGAATGGTGGCCTTCAGCCTCGGGGATGCACTGCGGCCGTACGAGCAGGAGCTGCCCGGGGAGGACCCTGCAGGGACGGAGCCTGAGCCAGGGGAGCAGGGGGCAGCCGGTGAGGGTAGAGAGCCGCTCGCCCAACAGGCCGAGGAGGAGGAGGGAAGGAGGCGCAGTATCAGGTCGCGTGTGTTCCGGCAGTGCCTCCCATTCTAGGCACGCCGTCAAAGGCTGCAGCTGAGCGGGGGGACAGTGAGGCATATCTGCCAGATCGTGGTGCGCCTGGCACCGCGAGGGTATTGGGGAGAACACCCACTCCGGTGACCGTCATGGGGGCCTGGCCAGGCGGCGAGTGGGAACCTGTCCACCAGGGTGCCCGGCAGTGGGGTTCGCCACCATCGCCGAGATGCCCCGGGTCCAGGGGGTGATCGACAAGATGCATGTCCCCATGACAGGCCAGTGGGGGGAGGGGGTGCCTAATTGCCCCTCGAGATGGTGGGGGTGAGTCACCTTCTTGAACCGCTGCAGTCCCTGTGGTGTAGGTGCAACCACTGTGCGGTTAGGGAGGGATTCCAGAATGTTTGGGGGAACATACGAGGGCAAGGTGGCACAAGGTGATGACAGGAAGCTGTGCCCACCCAGGGCAGACTGGGAGAGGGAAGCGAGGGATACCAAGACGCTGGAGGAACAGATGATGCAGCCACTGTGAGATCAGAAATTCATGTGGAGGTCAAATTGTAAAAATGGCCTGGGGAAGGCGAGCTAATTACTGAAGGAGCCATTTTGGTTTGCCAAAACTGGCCTTGAGTAAATGGTGATCCCCTACGTAACGATCAGAAAAAAACATCCAGCTCTGCTTCCTGTCAATAAACAATTGGGAGCCAAAGTCACACTCTCAGATACACATCACACTCCCAGATAAACAGTCACACTCTCAATACAGTCACCCTCTCAGATACACATCACACTCCCAGATAAACAGTCGCACTCTCAATACAGTCACCCTCTCAGATACACATCACACTCCCAGATAAACAGTCACACTCTCAATACAGTCACCCTCTCAGATACACATCACACTCCCAGATAAACAGTCGCACTCTCAATACAGTCACCCTCTCAGATACACAGTCACACTCAATACAGTCACACTCTCAGATACACAGTCACACTCTCAATACAGTCACCCTCTCAGATACACATCACACTCCCAGATAAACAGTCACACTCTCAATACAGTCACCCTCTCAGATACACATCACACTCCCAGATAAACAGTCACACTCTCAATACAGTCACACTCTCAGATACACAGTCACAATCTCAGATACACAGTCACACTCAATACAGTCACACTCTCAGATACACAGTCACACTCTCAATACAGTCACACTCTCAGATACACAGTCACACTCTCAGATACACAGTCGCACTCTCAATACAGTCACCCTCTCAGATACACATCACACTCCCAGATAAACAGTCGCACTCTCAATACAGTCACCCTCTCAGATACACATCACAATCTCAGATATACATCACAATCTCAGATACACAGTCACACTCAATACAGTCACACTCTCAGATACACAGTCACACTCTCAATACAGTCACCCTCTCAGATACACATCACACTCCCAGATAAACAGTCACACTCTCAATACAGTCACCCTCTCAGATACACATCACAATCTCAGATACACATCACAATCTCAGATACACAGTCACACTCAATACAGTCACACTCTCAGATACACAGTCACACTCTCAATACAGTCACCCTCTCAGATACACATCACACTCCCAGATAAACAGTCACACTCTTAATACAGTCACACTCTCAGATACACATCACACTCCCAGATAAACAGTCACACTCTCAATACAGTCACACTCTCAGATACACAGTCACACTCAATACAGTCACACTCTCAGATACACAGTCATACTCTCAATACAGTCACACTCTCAATACAGTCACACTCTCAGATACACAGTCACACTCTCAGATACACAGTCACACTCTCAATACAGTCACACTCTCAATACAGTCACACTCTCAATACAGTCACACTCTCAGATACACAGTCACACTCTCAGATACACAGTCACACTCTCAGATACACAAACACACTCTCAATACAATGTTATGGGCGAGAGGTTTTCAGAACCCCAAAATGTATCATGGAGTTCAACCAACCTCTACCTTCAATGTATTTGTTGCTTTTCCGAGCACCCGGCTTGTTCCCTAGGTGTGGGATTACAATTATGGACACGTGGGTTTTTAAACACAAAACAATGTTTATTCCATGAACTCAACTTAACCTCTTAAATAAACATTGGATCTCTTAACACCCCTTACTTCAAAGATAACTGAAAATATTACAACAGTAAATAATTCCTCAAAATGTTCCTTCAAACTTCCAAGAGACTTAACACCTTTAAACAGAATCACATCAGGTTAAAGTCTTTACTATTATAAGTTTAAATCACCCAAATGATCCAGAGATAGTCTTTCATGGCAGAGATCACAGCAAATCCAGCTCACTGCAAAACACAGACACTCCCCAAGCTCTTTTCCTCCAAACTGCAACTTCTAAAATGGCTGACCTGAACTCAGCTCCACCCACTCTCTGACATCACTGTTTTCTTAAAGGTACATTGCTTAAACATCCATGTCTTAAAGGTACTCTCACATGACAACAGTTGCACTCTCAGATACACAGTCACACTCTCAGATACACCGTCACACTCTCAGGTACACAGTCACACTCTCAGATACACAGTCACACTCTCAGATACACCGTCACACTCTCAGGTACACAGTCACACTCTCAGATACACAGTCACACTCTCAGATACACCGTCACACTCTCAGGTACACAGTCACACCCTCAGATGCACAGTCACACTCTCAGATACACAGTCACACTCTCAGTTACACAGTCACACTTCCAGATACACAGTCACACTGTCAGATACACAGTCACGTTCCCAGATACACAGTCACACTCTCAGATACACAGTCACACTCTCAATACAGTCACACTCTCAGATACACAGACACATTCTCAATACAGTCACACTCTCAGATACACAGTCACACTGTCAGATACACAGACACATTCTCAATACAGTCACACTCTCAGATACACAGTCACACTGTCAGATACACAGTCACATTCCCAGATACACAGTCACACTCGCAGATACACAGTCACACTCTCAGATACACAGTCACACTCTCAGATACACAGACACATTCTCAATACAGTCACACTCTCAGATACACAGTCGCACTCTCAGATACACAGTCACACTCTCAGATACACAGCCACACTCTCAGATACACCGTCACACTCTCAGTTACACAGTCACACTTCCAGATACACAGTCGTACTCTCAGATACACAGTCACACTCTCAGATAAACAGTCACACTCTCAGATACACAGTCACACTGTCAGATACACAGTCACATTCCCAGATACACAGTCACACTCACAGATACACAGTCACACTCTCAGATACACAGTCACACTCTCAGATACACAGACACATTCTCAATACAGTCACACTCTCAGATACACAGTCGCACTCTCAGATACACAGTCACACTCTCAGATACACAGCCACACTCTCAGATACACCGTCACACTCTCAGTTACACAGTCACACTTCCAGATACACAGTCGCACTCTCAGATACACAGTCACACTCTCAGATAAACAGTCACACTCTCAGATACACAGTCACACTCCCAGATACACAGTCACACTCTCAGATACACAGTCACACTCCCAGATACCCAATCACACTCTCAGATACAGTCACACTCCCAGATAGACAGACGCACTCTCAAATACAGTCACACTCTCAGATACACAGTCACACTCCCAGATATGTATCCACACTCTCAGATAGACAGTCGTACTCTCAGATACTCAGTCACACTCTCAGAGACACAGTCACACTCCCAGATACACAGTCACACTCTCAGATACACAGTCATACTCTCAGATACTCAGTCACACTCTCAGAGACACAGTCACACTCTCAGATACACAGTCACACTCCCAGATATGTAGCCACACTCTCAGATAGACAGTCATACTCTCAGATACACAGTCACACTCCCAGATAAACAGTCACACTCTCAGAGACACAGTCACACTCTCAGATACAGTCACACTCCCAGATAAACAGTCACACTCTCAGAGACACAGTCACACTCTCAGATACACAGTCACACTCTCAGATACACAGTCACACTCCGAGGTACAGTCCCGTAGTCAGCAGGTCCCTCACCTTCCACCCAGGGCCCTGAACACTCAGCATTGCCGCAGCCCACACTGCTATCAGAGAACAGGCTCGAGGAACCACCGTTCAATGCCCAACACCCTGCTCCACATCAGCAGTCACTCTCCATTCACAATCAGTTCAGCAGCCTGTACAAAAACGTTTCAATAAATAGGTTTCCATGACCAGAAATACTCAGCCAAAACAATTCCACTTTGGGGGTTTGTGGCTTATTTATTTGTCACACACACACACAGTCTCCCTGGTATATTCAAGCTGCTGAACTTGTCGATAAGCAAATCTACAAAACTGTCAGAGTTTAGGTTAGTGCAATGAGGACAAGTCAGTCGCACATTTAATCTTCCAACCACTTTTATATTTTTCTTTCCGCGGGACACGGCCATCGCCAGACTGGGCCTGCATTTGTTGCCCATCCCTAATTGCCCTTGATGAGAGGGGCATTAAGAGTCGACCACATCGCTGTGGGGCCTGGAGTCACGTGTAGGCCAGACCGGGTAAGGACGGCAGATTTCCTTCCCTACAGGGGACATTAGTGAACCAGGAGGGTTTTGAACAACAATCCAGTTGTTTAATGGATTTTGCTTAAACCCGTGAGTTGCTCAACGAATCAAATTGAACTATTTAGGAAAAAGAGACATGCTATCAAAGTTTTTATCTCACACTCATCAGAGACAGACACAAGACTACCAAATTTCAGAGGGAGCTACAATTTACACTGCATGGGTAACTCTGGTCAAGGTGTTGCCATGGAGAATGCTCTAGGGACACACCTAGGGTTGAATTTGAACTCATCTCTGGATTATTAGTCCAGCCTCTGGATCATTCAGCCAGCGACGTGACCATTTTACAACTATTCTCTAACGGGAACGGAATTCGAGTGAACAACACCAATTTGAAATTGGGCCGAATGTCCTCCTGTTGTATAAAACTCTGATTCTATATAATGCCTCATCGCACCTCACCGGTCGTTTAAGGCCTTTAGTACAATACGTTACTCCGAAGTCCATTCGCTGTCACTACGTAACCAAATGTGGCGACGGATTAGCAAGCAGCAATCGGCACTGGCTTCCGCCAATACTGCACCGGGATTTCCAGCCCACTCCCCGTGTCCCGGTTGAGGTTCCTCTCCAAACAAATGCCGCCAAAGGCAAATGGGCTGGTCATTTGCCTTGTGGGATCCTGCTGTACGGAAACTTGGCTTTCCCCCCTTGTCCCAAAATGGCGGCAGGGCCTACGAATGCCCTTGTATTGCACAGAGGGACTTGAAACGTGGGGAATGGATTCAGGTTTTTCCCGCTTTCCTGGAGGATGTCCTTTGTTCCTCCAGGTCAGTGATGTCATCCATCCCAGAACGGCACTGGCAGATCAACTCATTTTGCTTTCTCGACTCCGTCACTCCCGGAGGAAGGATGGTCCCACGTGGGAATGCCGCATTAAACGATGCCCGGGAGTCGCATCCTCCCTTTAAGAGAAGTCCTAATAATGAGATTGCTTCTGTAACATTGCGCTGCCGAGGAAACTCCCAAGATGAAGGGCTATTGAGGGCGATGTTCTCTCGTTAAAGAATTCAGGAAGGTCGGACTATCACTTTAAAGGAATCTTAGTGGCTGGGACTGTCACTTTAATGAGATCCAGGTGGTTGGGACTGTCACTTTAAATGAATGCCGATGGTTGGGACTGTCACTTTAATGAAATGAAATGAAATTAAATGAAAATCGCTTATTGTCACAAGTAGGCTTCAAATGAAGTTCCTGTGAAAAGCCCCTAGTCGCCACATTCCGGCGCCTGTTCGGGGAGGCTGGTACGGGAATTGAACCGTGCTGCTGGCCTGCCTTGGTCTGCTTAAAAAGCCAGCTACGTAGCCCAGTGTGCTAAACCAGCCCCAGATCCTGGTGGTTGGAACTGTGACTTTAAAGGAATGCTGATCGTTGGGACTGTCACTTTAAAGAGATCCTGATGGTTGGGACTGTCTCTGTCAAGGGATCCTGATGGTTTTGGGACTGTCACTTTAAAGAGATCATGATGGTTGGGACCGTCACTTTAATGAGATCCTGATGGTTGGGACTGTCACTTTAAAGAGATCCTGATGGTTGGGACTGTCACTTTAAAGGGATCCTGATGGTTGGGACTGTCACTTTAAAGGGATCCTAATGGTTTTGGGATTGTCACTTCATGGGAACCTGGTGGTTGGGACTGTCACTTTAAAGAGATCCCGATAGTTGGGACTGTCACTTTAAAGGTCTCTAGGCAATAGGACTTTCACTTTAAATGGATCCTGATAGTTGACCTCTCCCTTTGATGAGTTCCTGTGAGAGAGTAAGCAGAAAAAACATGATTGGCTGATAATTTTGAATTGAGCCTGTTGGAGACAGACAGCAAAAATAATAATCAGGAGGACAGGTTAGAATTATCTCTTTAATTACACTGGAAGCTGTACTCGTGTGTACCAGATACAATAACACAGCAGAGGTAGTGATCGGTCGCCCTGCATGGAGCCACAGACTAGGAGCTTCTCCCCCCCTGTACTCAGTGTCTTATGTTGCGTTGGGGCCTGTGTTTCCTCTGAGCATCATTATCACAGTGACACTCCCTCTGTAATCATTCACTCCTCGCAATTCCCTTCAAAACCCTCCTCGTTATAAGTACTTGAGAGAAATATGAATGGATTGTAAGTATGTGGGTTAATCATTGTCACTAGCTGATGGGAGGGACGGAGGTCCACCTGGGAGGTCAAGAGGCTGAGGTCGCTAACGTAAGGAAGGAATGCTTACCTCCCATGTGCCTGGTTCCGGCTTTGGCCGCATATCTTGAAGGAGATTGAGGCATTTTGTTTATTCATTCGTGGTATGTATTGCTCGTGAGGCAAGCATTTGTTACCCTTGAGAAGGTGATGGTGAGTTACCTTCTTGAACCGCTGCAGACCCTGTGGTGCAGGTACACCCCCAGTGCTGTTAGGGAGGAAGTTGTCATAATATGCACCCATGCACATCATGAGGTAAAAGCAGGCAATGACAGACACGCAGATGAGCCAATCAACATACAGGACAGAACGCAACCAATCACCAGACAGAACACCAGAGGGGGGCTTCCAACTATAAAACACACGAGGCATCAGCACTCCACCTCTTTCCACTGGTGACAACTGTAGTGACAGTCAGGGTGTACAAATCATTCAACACCTTCTACACGTGGATCAGAGCTAGCCTGGTCTCGATAGTTAATGTTAGTTTACTTAGAATAGTAGCGAGTCAACCCACAGGCAGCTGTGTGCTTCGTTACTGGAGTTCAATAAATCTTATTGAACCAACGTCTACGTTTGGTGTACGCTTGATCATTTCACTGCATCGTGTTGCAGTCCGTGTTACCCCAGGTGAATAACACGACAGAAGTGACAGTGAAGGAACGGAGATGTATTTCCAAGTCAGGGTGGTGAATGACTGGGAGGGGAACCTCCAGGTGGTGGGGTTCCCAGATATCTGCTGCCCTTGTCCTTGTAGATGGTAGAGGTCATGGTTTGAAAGGTGCTGCCCGCGGAGCCTTGGTGAGTTCCTACAGCACATTTTATAGACATTAGACACTGCTGCCACGATGGAGGGAGTGAATGTTGAAGGTGGTGGATGGGGTGCCGATCAAGCGGGGCTGCTTTGTCCTGGATGGTGTCGAGCTTCTTGAGTGTTGTTGGAGCTGCACTCACCCAGGCAAGTGGAGAGTATTCCATTACACTCCTGACTTGTGCCTTGTAGATGGTGGACAGGCTTTGGGGGGTCAGGAGGTGAGTTACTCTCTGCAGGATTCCCACCTGGAACTCCCTCCCTAACAGCACTGCGGCTGTACCTGTCATGATATGCAGGCACACACACACACACATAATGAGATACAGACAAGTGGCTAATGGACACAGAGAACAGGACATGACCAATAAGCAGGCAGGACACTCAGGGGTGGGATCTGACTATAAACGACACGAGGTGCTCACACTCCGCCTCTTTCCACTGATGAACATCTAGAGAGTCAGTCAAGGACGTTGTTACAATCTCACACCACCTAACTGTGCTAACTGTGCCATTAGTTCAGTAAACCTGATTGAAGTAACTTCAAGGTCTGGAGTATCTTTCTGATCTAAACTGCATCCAGTTGCAGCCAGTGTTAGACCACTGTACCTAACACGGCAGTACCTACACCACATGGACTACAGCGGCTCACGAATACGACTCACCCCACCTTCTCAAGGGGCAATTAGGGGTGAGCTATCAATACCGTCCTCGCCAGTGAAGCCCACACCCCAGAAACAATTTTTTTAAATTGGGCATTTTTGTAGCATCTTTCGAGACTTGGGGTTCTGGGAGAATGTTTACTGGCACGGTAGCACAGTGGTTAGCACTGTTGCTTCACAGCGCCAGGGTCCCAGGTTCGATTCCCGGCTTGGGTCACTGTCTGTGCGGAGTCTGCACGTTCTCCCCGTGTCTGCGCGGGTTTCCTCCGGGTGCTCCGGTTTCCTCCCACAAGTCCTGAAAGACGTGCTTGTTAGGTGAATTGGACATTCTGAATTCTCCCTCTGTGTACCCGAACAGGCGCCGGAATGTGGCGACGAGGGGATTTTCACAGTAACTTCATTGCTGTGTTAATGGAAGCCTACTTGTGACAATAATAAAGGTTATTATTATTGTGGCAGAATCTAAAACAAAGGAGCATTGTTCCAGATCAAGGGATTGCCCCGGGATACTATAAACAGTTTGATTCCCTTATCTAAGGAAAGATATACCGGCATTGGAGGCAGTCCAGAGAAGGCTCACTGGGGTGATCCTGGGATGGAGGGATTCTCTGATGGGAGAGGTTGAGTAGGTTGGACCTGTCCTCATTGGAGTTTCGACGAATGAGAGGCGACCTTATTGAGACGTATCGGATTCTCAGGGGGTTTGACCGGGTCGATGCTGAGCGGTTGTTTCCCCTTGTGGGAGAGTCTAGGACCAGAGGGCAGAATCTCAGAGTGAGGGGGTCGCCCCATTTCAGACCGAGATGAGGAGGAATTTCTTCTCTCAGAGGGGAGTGAATCTGAGGAATTCTTTACCGCAGAGAGCTGTAGAGGCTGGGTCGCTAAGTGTGTCCGAGGCTGAGATAGGTTTTTAATCAGTGAGGGAATCGAGGGTTCTGGGGATAAGGCGGGAAAGTGGAGTTGAGGATCTTAATTCGATAAAGTCGCCTCTCACTCTTCTAAACACCAGTGGATGCAACCTAAATGTCCGAATGTTCCTCACAGGACAACCTGCCCATTCCTGGTATTGGGCTTTTGGTCTCGCTTCCTATTTCCCAGTGCCGCCTGCCATGACGGCCACCCCCCCCCCCCCCCCCGCAGCGTGTTTGATAGAGGCGGGCGGCCACTGAGCGGCCGTGGGATCTTCCAGTCCCACTGCTGTCAACGGGGTTTCCTGCTGTTTGCACCCTCTGCCACCTGGGACCCCATTGGCGGGAGAGTGGCCATAAAACCCTGCCCGTTGCCTCAAAGCAAGCGGAGATGTGACTCGAAAGTGGCCCTAGGACGGAATGGACAGCACATTACCATCACAGAAAGGGAGGTGAATAGAAATGAACTCAAACACCAGGGAAGTAACCTTCACTGAGGGGTGGAAACAATGAAAATAGGAGCACGAGGAGGCCATTCGGCCCTTCGAGCCCGCTCCGCCATTCATTACGATCCTGGCCGATCATCCAACTCAGTAACTCGCTTCATACCCTTTGCTTCTTTTAGCCTCAAGAGCTGTACCAAACTCATTCTTGAAAACATGCAAGGTTTTGGCCCCAGCTACCTTCTGTGGTAACGAATTCCACAGGCCGACCAATCTCTGGGTGAAGAAAGTTCTCCTCATCTCTGTCCCAAATGGTTTACCCGGTATCCTCAGACTATGACCCCCTGGTGGTTGGGGGTGGAGGTGATTTGGGGGTTTGGACTGTGCATAATGAGAACGGCCGACTAAACTAATAACCTTTGCTCGCTATGACCATGTATATGAGGAGATACCATGTATATGAGAAAATACTTTGTACATTAGAACATACCATATACACAATATCATGACCCCCTGGGCTGCTGCGTGGTCAACTCCAGCCTCAGCTGACCCAGAGTTGCAACACAAGTGAAATTAGATGTTATTTTAAAATACCCGAGGACTTCAACTGAGCCCCAATAAACTACAGTAACCAGGTTTGTAAATTTAAAACAAACGAATTAAGGGGCAATTTAGCGTGGCCAATCCACCTATCCTACACGTCTTTTTGGGTCGTGGGGGTGAGACCCACATAGACACGGGGATAATGTGAAAACTCCACACAGACAGTGACCCGAGACCGTGAGGCAGCAGTGCTAACCACTACGCCACCGCGCCGCTCAAATTTAACACAAATAATCTTTTATTATTTAACAGTAATATAATTAAACTGACAAAAATCTAACTGACACTCTAAAAGCTGTTACCTAATCCCACGTTACCAACTCACCCCGCTCTACACACAGACACATACACAGAGGGATAGAATAAAAAGATAAAGGATCTTTAATGCATTAGGATGGTTTCCAGTTAAAGTCTTTAAGGAGTTCAAGCTTTTGTTTTGATACTTCTTCCTTCTAGGCTTGCAAGGGTTTCCTCTGGCAAGGCTGTCAACTTGCTTTGTAGTTTCAAGATCATTTCAAATATACAGTAAAGATGTGCCAGGCACCCACTGGGTTTAGAGCAATAAAACAGTTCTTTACTTCAGCAGTGAGAGAGAGTTCCTTCTTCTTTCAAGGTCTATTCATTTCTGCCCATCCCTCTCAGAAGCATCCCACAGGAACCGATCACTGACTGTTGTCGGGCAGAACACTGCCCCTGGCCAGCCCGCAGGTTACCAGCCAGCCAATCGAATTGACTCCCTCCAAAGCTGGTTCTTAAGATTCCCTCAGGGCCGGCAAGTCTTTTTTCTCCTCTCCAAAATGCAGAGCCTAGGAACACACTGTCCTGACTAGCAGGCCGCCTCAGATAAAGGCCACAGCTTAAAGGCACATTCAGATTATGGGTCCATGGGCCAGAAAAATCATCAAATCAAGAACTGGGAACAAAGGGAAATCAAAAGGGCGGACCCCAACAACAAGGAGATGCAGTGGAACATACCATGTATATGAGGAGACATGGTGCACATGAGGAGACTCTGTGTACATGAGAACTCACTATTTACACAAGGAAATGTGGTGTATGTGAAAAATACCACATACACAAGAACATACCATGCATGTGAGGAGATACTGCGTACAAGCCAACGCAACATGTACACAAGGCGATATGATGTACACGAGAGGATGCAGTGTACCTGAGAACAGACCATGTACACAAAAAGACGCATGTACATGAGGGGGTGTAGCGTATGTTTGTGGGCCATGTAGCCATGTACGTGGGAAAAGACCATGTCTGCAACGGGATGTTTCGGAGGAGGAGGAGCAGTCTCTGTCAGGGAGAGAACCTGAGAACATCTAAGACACTCAGAAGGTAAGAAGGTAAGTAAGTGATTTTTACTCATTTTTACTTTTATACCTTTTTCAAATTGTGTGTGTCGGGGGGAAACTGAAGTGACATCACAGAAAAGCTGTGACCTGAGTGGCTGGTTGGGAATCTACACTAAATTAAAAAAATTAAGCATTGGTAACTAATTAAACATAATTACTTAATTATAATTTAGAGGGATATCTAAGCCAGAGATCGGAGAGTACTATATTTAGCTTTCGCATTTCCATTAGAAATCTAGTGCTAGGAAACAGATAGTTAACAGTAACTTTGAAATTTTTTAAAAAATATATATATTTTTTAAATTTAAATTTAAATTTTAATTAATTGACGCAATGTCAGTTAGAGGGGTGCAGTGCTCTGACTGTGAGATGAGGCTTCCAGCGTCCCGGATGGCTTCATTTGCAGAAAGTGCACCCAACTGGAGCTCCTCACAGACCGCATGGTTCGGTTGGAGCAGCAATTGGATGCACTTAGGAGCATGCAGGTGGCGGAAAGCGTCATAGATCGCAGTTATGTAAATGTGGTCACACCCAAGGTGCAGGCAGAGAAATGGGTGACCACCAGAAAGGGCAGGCAGTCAGTGCAGGAATCCCCTGTGGTTGTCCCCCTCTCGAACAGGTATACCCCTTTGGATACTGTCGGGGGGATAGCCTATCAGGGGAAAACAGCAGCAGCCAGAGCAGTGGCACTACGGCTGGCTCTGATGTTCAGAAGGGAGGGTCAAAGCGCAGAAGAGCAATAGTAATAGGGGACTCTATAGTCAGGGGCACAGATCGGCGCTTCTGTGGACGTGAAAGAGACTCCAGGATGGTATGTTGCCTCCCTGGTGCCAGGGTCCAGGGTGTCTCCGAACGGGTAGAGGGCATCCTGAAGGGGGAGGGCAAACAGGCAGAGGTCATTGTGCATATTGGTACTAACGACATAGGCAGGAAGGGGCATGAGGTCCTGCAGCAGGAGTTCAGGGAGCTAGGCAGAAAGTTAAAAGACAGGACCTCGAGGGTTGTAATCTTGGGATTACTCCCTGTGCCACGTGCCAGTGAGGCTAGAAATAGGAAGATAGAGCAGCTAAACACGTGGCTAAACAGCTGGTGTAGGAGGGAGGGTTTCCGTTATCTGGACCACTGGGAGCTCTTCCGGGGCAGGTGTGACCTGTATAAGAAGGACGGGTTGCATCTAAACCGGAGAGGCATAAATATCCTGGCTAGTGTCACACGGGAGGGTTTAAACTAGTATGGCAGGGGGGTGGGCACGGGAGCAATAGGTCAGAAGGTGAGAGCATTGAGGGAGAACTAGGGAATAGGGACAATGTGGCTCTGAGGCAGAGCAGACAGGGAGAAGTTGCTGAACACAGCGGGTCTGGTGGCCTGAAGTACATATGTTTTAATGCAAGAAGTATTACGGGTAAGGCAGATGAACTTAGAGCTTGGATTAGTATTTGGAACTATGATGTTGTTGCCATTACAGAGACCTGGTTGAGGGAAGGGCAGGATTGGCAGCTAAACGTTCCAGGATTTAGATGTTTCATTCGGGATAGAGGGGGATGTAAAAGGGGAGGCGGAGTTGCGCTACTGGTTCGGGAGAATATCACAGCTGTACTGCGGGAGGACACCTCAGAGGGCAGTGAGGCTATATGGGTAGAGATCAGGAATAAGAAGGGTGCAGTCACAATGTTGGAGGTATACTACAGGCCTCCCAACAGCCAGCGGGAGATAGAGGAACAGATAGGTAGACAAATTTTGGAAAAGAGTAAAAACAACAGGGTTGTGGTGATGGGAGACTTCAACTTCCCCAATATTGACTGGGACTCACTTAGTGCCAGGGGCTTAGATGGGGCGGAGTTTGTAAGGAGCATCCAGGAGGGCTTCGTAAAACAATATGTAGACAGTTCAAGTAGGGAAGGGGCGGTACTGGACCTGGTATTGGGGAATGAGACCGGCCAGGTGGTAGATGTTTCAGTAGGGGAGCATTTCGGTAACAGTGACCACAATTCAGTAAGTTTTAAAGTACTGGTGGACAAGGATAAGAGTGGTCCTAGGATGAATGTGCTAAATTGGGGGAAGGCTAATTATAACAATATTAGGCGGGAACTGAAGAACATAGATTGGGGGCGGATGTTTGAGGGCAAATCAACATCTGACATGTGGGAGGCTTTCAAGTGGCAGTTGAAAGGAATTCAGGACCGGCATGTTCCTGTGAGGAAGAAGGATAAATACGGCAATTTTCGGGAACCTTGGATGACGAGAGATATTGTAGGCCTCGTCAAAAAGAAAAAGGAGGCATTTGTCAGGGCTAAAAGGCTGGGAACAGACGAAGCCTGCGTGGAATATAAGGAAAGTAGGAAGGAACTTAAGCAAGGAGTCAGGAGGGCTAGAAGGGGTCACGAAAAGTCATTGGCAAATAGGGTTAAGGAAAATCCCAAGGCTTTTTACACGTACATAAAAAGCAAGAGGGTAGCCAGGGAAAGGGTTGGCCCACTGAAGGATAGGCAAGGGAATCTATGTGTGGAGCCAGAGGAAATGGGCGAGGTACTCAATGAATATTTTGCATCAGTATTCACCAAAGAGAAGAAATTGGTAGATGTTGAGTCTGGAGAAGGGTGTGCAGATAGCCTGGGTCACATTGAGATCCAAAAAGACGAGGTGTTGGGTGTCTTAAAAAATATTAAGGTAGATAAGTCCCCAGGGCCTGATGGGATCTACCCCAGAATACTGAAGGAGGCTGGAGAGGAAATTGCTGAGGCCTTGACAGAAATCTTTGGATCCTCGCTGTCTTCAGGGGATGTCCCGGAGGACTGGAGAATAGCCAATGTTGTTCCTCTGTTTAAGAACGGTAGCAAGGATAATCCCGGGAACTACAGGCCGGTGAGCCTTACTTCAGTGGTAGGGAAATTACTGGAGAGAATTCTTCGAGACAGGATCTACTCCCATTTGGAAGCAAATGAACGTATTAGTGAGAGGCAGCACGGTTTTGTGAAGGGAAGGTCGTGTCTCACTAACTTGATAGAGTTTTTCGAGGAGGTCACTAAGATGATTGATGCAGGTAGGGCAGTGGATGTTGTCTATATGGACTTCAGTAAGGCCTTTGACAAGGTCCCTCATGGTAGACTAGTACAAAAGGTGAAGTCACACGGGATCAGGGGTGAGCTGGCAAGGTGGATACAGAACTGACTAGGCCATAGAAGGCAGAGAGTAGCAATGGAAGGATGCTTTTCTAATTGGAAGGCTGTGACCAGTGGTGTTCCACAGGGATCAGTGCTGGGACCTTTGCTGTTTGTAGTATATATAAATGATTTGGAGGAAAATGTAACTGGTCTGATTAGTAAGTTTGCAGACGACACAAAGGTTGGTGGAATTGCGGATAGCGATGAGGACTGTCGGAGGATACAGCAGGATTTAGATTGTTTTGAGACTTGGGCGGAGAGATGGCAGATGGAGTTTAATCCGGACAAATGTGAGGTAATGCATTTTGGAAGGTCTAATGCAGGCAGGGAATATACAGTGAATGGTAGAACCCTCAAGAGTATTGAAAGTCAAAGAGATCTAGGAGTACAGGTCCACAGGTCATCGAAAGGGGCAACACAGGTGGAGAAGGTAGTCAAGAAGGCATACGGCATGCTTGCCTTCATTGGCCGGGGCATTGAATATAAGAATTGGCAAGTCATGTTGCAGCTGTATAGAACCTTAGTTAGGCCACACTTGGAGTATAGTGTTCAATTCTGGTCGCCACACTACCAGAAGGATGTGGAGGCTTTAGAGAGGGTGCAGAAGAGATTTACCAGAATGTTGCCTGGTATGGAGGGCATTAGCTATGAGGAGAGGTTGAATAAACTCGGTTTGTTCTCACTGGAACGAAGGAGGTTGAGGGGAGACCTGATAGAGGTATACAAAATTATGAGGGGCATAGACAGAGTGGATAGTCAGAGGCTTTTCCCCAGGGTAGAGGGGTCAATTACTAGGGGGCATAGGTTTAAGGTGAGAGGGGGAAGGTTTAGAGTAGATGTACGAGGCAAGTTTTTTACGCGGAGAGTAGTGGGTGCCTGGAACTCGCTACCGGAGGAGGTGGTGGAAGCAGGGACGATAGTAACATTTAAGGGGCATCTTGACAAATACATGAATAGGATGGGAATAGAAGGATACGGACCCAGGAAGTGTAGAAGATTGTAGTTTAGTCGGGCAGCATGGTCGGCACGGGCTTGGAGGGCCGAAGGGCCTGTCCCTGTGCTGTACATTTCTTTGTTCTTAGTTCTTTGTACACGAGAACAAAACATGCGCACGAGGAATGTACAGAGCCTTGTCTGAGGAGGCCGGTGCTGTCAGTGGGCAGGACTTGGGGGTGACAATGTTGAATCTCCCAGAATAAGTGTGAGTGGAAGTGTTGATTTGTTAGTCAGAGGAGTGAGGGGGAGGGGGCCGGGATGGGGAGGGGGAGGGGCGCACAGCGTGGGGTGGGGGGAGGGGGCGTGGGGGTGGGGAGAGGTAGGAGTGTTTCAGCAACCTTTGGCCTTGTGTTATCCTATGGCCCGGATCCCACTTGGCTAACACCAGTATAGCCCCTGTGTGAGAGCACTAATTCCAGCACAAATGGCCCAGGCTAACCACCCCCCTGCCCCTCGCCCTCCTCTGCCACCTTTGCGATGTTGCTCACCCTCAGTAAAGAGTGACAATCTCCGCCGACAACGGTTAGAACAAGAAGGAAGAAAATAGGTAAAAGGTGAAGAGCAGGAACGTTCTATCTCGATCAGAATCTGAGGCCCACTTGTTTGAGAGTTTAACAGGCAACAGCTGGGTGTTCGGAGATACACAAGATGCTGGTTTGACTCAGATTACGTCAGGTGTAGACAACCGATAGGCCACGATAGTTTAGCTTTTGAAGCTCTTTTAAAACCAATGGACCAAGACAACTGACATAGGGGGCATTCGGCAATTCCCACCTCCACGAGGGCCTTCGGGAATGATTCAAAACTCAAAGGCCACCTGCGGAGATGGAGGGAGGAGGTAAAGGCACAGAGAGAGAGAGAGAGAGAGAAACAAACTGAGAGAAAAAGGGAGGGCGAGAGAGAAAAAAAGAGACAGATAGAGGAAGTGAGCGAGAGAGAAAGGGAGAGAAGGAGGGCGGGGGATGGGGGGGGGGGGGCTCCCATGCAATCGGAGGCCCCCAGGTGGTCTTCCTCCGGGCAGGGTGGCACCCTGACACTGCTGGTGCCACCTGGGCACCTTGGCATTGCCACCTTGGAACCCTGTCAGTGCCACCTGGGTGCCACTTATCAGGGCCCCCATGTGAGTGAGTAGGGGCATCGAGGGGGGTCCATGGGTTGTGTCGGGAGGGGGGGGGTCAGGAGATTGAGGCGCCATTTTAAAATGGCGTCCCTATCTCGTCCTGCATTGAGGATCACAGAATTTACAGTGCAGAAGGAGGCCATTCGGCCCATTGAGTCCGCACCGGCCCTTGGAAAGAGAACCCTACCTAAGCCCACATCTCCACCCCCTCCCCACACTTCCACACTATCCCCGTGGCCCCACTTTACCGTACCTTTTTCGGACACTAAGGGCCATTTAGCATAGCCAATCCACCGACTCCAGCACATCTTTGGACTGTGGGAGGAAACCGGAGCACCCGGAGGAAAACCACGCAGACACAGGGAGAACGTGCAGACTCCGCACAGACAGTGACCCAAGCCAGGAATCGAACCTGGGACCCTGGCGCTGTGAAGCCATTGTGCTAACCACTGTGCTACCGTGCTGCAAAGAGGAATTCCGCTACAAGGAATGACCACAATAATACCACCAGAAGGGACCCAATTTTCTTTATAGCTAGATCACGCCCAGAGAGAGAGAGAGAGATGCGGAGAGAATAAAACACAGAGAAATAGGTAGAGGGACAAAGAGAGCAAAGAAGGTGGAGGGAGAGCGACGGAGACCGAGGAAAGGAGAGAGAGAGGGGAAACACAGATTGACGTAAAAAGAGCAGGGAATGATAGAGAGTGACAGAAGCAGAGAGATTGAGAGAGCGAGATTGGTGTTTAACGTCAGAACTACTGAGACAGCGAGAGGGCGAGACAGAGACAGAAAGAGAGAAAATCAACAGACACAGAGAGAGAGAAAGGAAGACAGAATAATCTTTACAAAAAACACACCCAGAACTGTACAGCATTCCAGTGGCACAGAGTGTCCAGAATTGATTCTGAAAAGGACGAATGAGAGAGGAGAGGATATTTGGACACAGGACAGTCAATCCAATACATTCAGACTCGAGTTCACTTTCTGACATTCAACTCTTTTAGTCCTTTGAAGTTCAACTCTGACCTTCCTGTTCGGTGTTTGATTGACAGCTAGATCGTATTTTGGATGAGATACGAGATGAGAATGGAAATTGAGATAATGGAGAGATGGAGTTGCTGATAAGCACATACCTTCGAGTACATCTCTCGACCAGCCTCATAATTTATCCTTGAAACTCTACCCAGTCAAACCTCAATTAATTCCCTAAAACAGTGACACAGTGAGTGATCCTCACCCTGCTGAATAAACAGTGACTCTGTACAGTTACACAGTGAGTGATCCTTATCCTGCTGAATAAACAGTGACTCTGTACAGTTACACAGTGAGTGATCTTTACCCTGCTGAACAAACAGTGACTCTGTACAGATACACAGTGAGTGATCCTCACCCTGCTGAATAAACAGTGACTCTGTACAGTTACACAGTGAGCGACCCTCATCCTGCTGAATAAACAGTGACTCTGTACAGTTACACAATGAGCGATCCTCACCCTGCTGAATAAAGAGTGACTCTGTACAGTTACACAGTGAGTGATCCTCACCCTGCTGAATAAACAGTGACTCTGTACAGTTACACAGTGAGTGATCTTCACCCTGCTGAATAAACAGTGACTCTGTACAGTTACACAGTGAGCGACCCTCATCCTGCTGAATAAACAGTGACTCTGTACAGTTACAGAATGAGCGATCCTCACCCTGCTGAATAAAGAGTGACTCTGTTATGTTACACAGTGAGTGATCCTCACCCTGCTGAATAAACAGTGACTCTGTACAGTTACACAGTGAGTGATCCTCACCCTGCTGAATAAACAGTGACTCTGTACAGTTACACATTGAGTGATCCTCACCCTGCTGAATAAAGAGTGACTCTGTACAGTTACACAGTGAGTGATCCTCACCCTGCTGAATAAACAGTGACTCTGTACAGTTACACAGTGAGCGACCCTCATCCTGCTGAATAAACAGTGACTCTGTACAGTTACACAATGAGCGATCCTCACCCTGCTGAATAAAGAGTGACTCTGTACAATTACACAGTGAGTGATCCTCACCCTGCTGAATAAACAGTGACTCTGTACAGTTACACAGTGAGTGACCCTCACCCTGCTGAATAAACAGTGACTCTGTACAGTTACACAGTGAGTGATCCTTATCCTGCTGAATAAAAAGTGACTCTGTACAGTTACACAGTGAGTGATCCTCACCCTGCTGAATAAACAGTGACTCTGTACAGTTACACAGTGAGTGATCCTTATCCTGCTGAATAAACAGTGACTCTGCACAGTTACACAGTGAGTGATCCTCACGCTGCTGAATAAACAGTGACTCTGTACAGTTACACAGTGAGTGATCCTCACCCTGCTGAATAAACAGTGACTCTGTACAGTTACACAGTGAGTGATCCTCACCCTGCTGAATAAACAGTGACTCTGTACAGTTACACAGTGAGTGATCCTCACCCTGCTGAATAAACAGTGACTCTGTACAGTTACACAGTGAGTGATCCTTATCCTGCTGAATAAACAGTGACTCTGTACAGTTACACAGTGAGTGATCCTCACCCTGCTGAACAAACAGTGACTCTGTACAGTTACACAGTGAGTGATCCTCACCATGCTGAATAAACAGTGACTCTGTACAGTTACACAGTGAGTGATCCTCACCCTGCTGAAAAAACAGTCACTCTGTACAGTTACACAGTGAGTGATCCTTATCCTGCTGAATAAACAGTGACTCTGTACAGTTACACAGTGAGCGATCCTTATCCTGCTGAATAAACAGTGACTCTGTACAGTTACACAGTGAGTGATCCTCACCCTGCTGAATAAAGAGTGACTCTGTACAGTTACACAGTGAGTGATCCTCACTCTGAATAAAAAGTGACACTGTACAGTTACACAGTGAGTGATCCTCACCCTGCTGAATAAACAGTGACTCTGTACAGTTACAGAGTGAGTGATCATCACCCTGCTGAATAAACAGTGACTCTGTCTTGTTACACAGTGAGTGATCCTTATCCTGCTGAATAAACAGTGACTCTGTACAGTTACACAGTGAGTGATTCTCACTCTGAATAAACAGTGACACTGTACAGTTACACAGTGAGTGATCCTCACCCTGCTGAATAAACAGTCACTCTGTACAGTTACACAGTGAGTGATCCTTATCCTGCTGAATAAACAGTGACACTGTACAGTTACACAGTGAGTGATCCTCACCCTGCTGAATAAACAGTCACTCTGTACAGTTACACAGTGAGTGATCCTTATCCTGCTGAATAAACAGTGACTCTGTACAGTTACACAATGAGTGATCATCACCCTGCTGAACAAACAGTGACTCTGTACAGTTACACAGTGAGTGATCCTTATCCTGCTGAATAAACAGTGACTCTGTACAGTTACACAGTGAGTGATCCTCACCATGCTGAATACACAGTGACTCTGTACAGTTACACAGTGAGTGATCCTCACTCTGCTGAATAAAGAGTGACTCTGTACAGTTACACAGTGAGTGATCATCACCCTGCTGAATAAACAGTGACTCTGTACAGTTACACAGTGAGTGATCCTTATCCTGCTGAATAAACAGTGACTCTGTACAGTTACACAGTGAGTGATCCTCACCCTGAATAAACAGTGACACTGTACAGTTACACAGTGAGTGATCCTCACCCTGCTGAATAAACAGTGACTCTGTACAGTTACACAGTGAGTGATCATCACCCTGCTGAATAAACAGTGACTCTGTACAGTTACACAGTGAGTGATCCTCACCCTGCTGAATAAACAGTCACTCTGTACAGTTACACAGTGAGTGATCCTCACCCTGCTGAATAAACAGTCACTCCATACAGTTACAGTGAGTGATCCTTAAACTGCTGAATAAACAGTTACTCTGTACAGTTACACAGTGAGTGATCCTCAGCCTGCTGAATAAACAGTGACTCTGTACAGTTGCACAGTGAGTGATCCTCACCCTGCTGAATGAACAGTCACTCTGTACAGTTACACAGTGAGTGATCCTCACCCTGCTGAATAAACAGTAACTCTGTACAGTTACACAGTGAGTGATCCTCACCCTGCTGAATAAACAGTCACGCCATACAGTTACAGTGAGTGATCCTTAAACTGCTGAATAAACAGTGACTCTGTACAGTTGCACAGTGAGTGATCCTCACCCTGCTGAATGAACAGTCACTCTGTACAGTTACACAGTGAGTGATCCTCACCCTGCTGAATAAACATTCATTCTGTACAGTTACACAGTGAGTGATCCTCAGCCTGCTGAATAAACAGTGACTCTGTACAGTTACACAGTGAGTGATCTTTACCCTGCTGAACAAACAGTGAGTCTGTACAGTTACACAGTGAGTGATCCTCACCCTGCTGAATAAACAGTGACTCGGTACAGATACACAGTGAGTGATCCTCACCCTGCTGAATAAACAGTGACTCTGTACAGTTACACAGTGAGCGAACCTCACCCTGCTGAATAAACAGTGACTCTGTACAGTTACACAGTGAGCGATCCTCACCCTGCTGAATAAACAGTGACTCTGTACAGGTACACATTGAGTGATCCTCACCCTGCTGTATAAACAGTGACTCTGTACAGTTACACAGTGAGTGATCCTTATCCTGCTGAATAAACAGTGACTCTGTACAGTTACACAGTGAGTGATCCTCACCCTGCTGAATAAACAGTCGCTCTGTACAGTTACACAGTGAGTGATCCTTATCCTGCTGAATAAACAGTGACTATGTACAGTTACACAGTGAGTGATCCTCACCCTGAATAAACAGTGACTCTGTACAGTTACACAGTGAGTGATCCTCACCCTGCTGAATAAACAGTGACTCTGTACAGTTACACAGTGAGTGATCCTCACCATGCTGAATAAACAGTGACTCTGTACAGTTACACAGTGAGTGATCCTTATCCTGCTGAATAAACAGTGACTCTGTACAGTTACACAGTGAGTGATCCTTATCCTGCTGAATAAACAGTGACTCTGTACAGTTACGCAGTGAGTGATCCTCACCATGCTGAATAAACAGTGACTCTGTACAGTTACACAGTGAGTGATCCTCAACCTGCTGAATAAACAGGCACTCTGTACAGTTACACAGTGAGTGATCCTCACCCTGCTGAATAAACAGTGACACTGTACAGTTACACAGTGAGTGATCATCACCCTGCTGAATAAACAGTGACTCTGTCTTGTTACACAGTGAGTGATCCTTATCCTGCTGAATAAACAGTGACTCTGTACAGTTACACAGTGAGTGATTCTCACTCTGAATAAACAGTCAATCCATACAGTTACAGTGAGTGATCCTTAAACTGCTGAATAAACAGTTACTCTGTACAGTTACACAGTGAGTGATCCTCAGCCTGCTGAATAAACAGTGACTCAGTACAGTTGCACAGTGAGTGATTCTCACCCTGCTGAATGAACAGTCTCTCTGTACAGTTACACAGTGAGTGATCCTCACCCTGCTGAACAAACATTCATTCTGTACAGTTACACAGTGAGTGATCCTCACCCTGCTGAATAAACAGTGACTCTGTACAGTTACACAGTGAGCGACCCTCACCCTGCTGAATAAACAGTGACTCTGTACAGTTACACAGTGAGTGATCCTCACCCTGCTGAATAAACAGTGAATCTGTACAGTTACACAGTGAGTGATCCTCACCATGCTGAATAAACAGTGACTCTGTACAGTTACACAGTGAGTGATCCTCACCCTGCTGAATAAACAGTCACTCTGTAGAGTTACACATTGAGTGATCCTCATCCTGCTGAATAAACAGTGACTCTGTACAGTTACACAGTGAGTGATCCTCACCCTGCTGAATAAACAGTGACTCTGTACAGTTACACAGTGAGTGATCCTCACCCTGAATAAACAGTGACACTGTACAGTTACACAGTGAGTGATCCTCACCCTGCTGAACAAACATTCATTCTGTACAGTTACACAGTGAGCGACCCTCACCCTGCTGAATAAACAGTGACTCTGTACAGTTACACAGTAAGCGATCCTCACCCTGCTGAACAAACAGTGACTCTGTACAGTTACACAGTGAGTGATGCTCACCCTGCTGAATCAACAGCGACTCTGTACAGTTACACAGTAAGTGATCCTCACCCTGAATAAACAGTGACTCTGTACAGTTACACAGTGAGTGATCCTCACCCTGAATAAACAGTGACTCTGTACAGTTACACAGCGAGTGATCCTCACCCTGCTGAATAAAGAGCGACTCTGTACAGTTACACAGTGAGTGATCCTCACCCTGCTGAATAAACATTGAATCTGTACAGTTACACAGTGAGTGATCCTCACCCTGCTGAATAAACAGTGACTCTGTACAGTTACACAGTGAGTGATCCTTATCCTGCTGAATAAACAGTGACTCTGTACAGTTACACAGTGAGTGATCCTCACCATGCTGAATAAACATTGAATCTGTACAGTTACACAGTGAGTGATCCTCACCCTGCTGAATAAACAGTGTCACTGTACAGTTACACAGTGAGTGATCCTCACCCTGCTGAATAAACAGTCACTCCATACAGTTACAGTGAGTGATCCTTAAACTGCTGAATAAACAGTTACTCTGTACAGTTACACAGTGAGTGATCCTCAGCCTGCTGAATAAACAGTGACTCTGTACAGTTGCACAGTGAGTGATCCTCACCCTGCTGAATGAACTGTCGCTCTGTACAGTTACACAGTGAGTGATCCTCACCCTGCTGAATAAACATTCATTCTGTACAGTTACACAGTGAGTGATCCTCAGCCTGCTGAATAAACAGTGACTCTGTACAGTTACACAGTGAGTGATCTTTACACTGCTGAACAAACAGTGACTCGGTACAGATACACAGTGAGTGATCCTCACCCTGCTGAATAAACAGTGACTCTGTACAGTTACACAGAGAGCGACCCTCACCCTGCTGAATAAACAGTGACTCTGTACAGTTACAGAGTGAGCGATCCTCACCCTGCTGAATAAACAGTGACTCTGTACAGTTACACAGTGAGTGATCCTCACCCTGCTGAACAAACAGTGACTCTGTACAGTTACACAGTGAGTGATCCTCACCATGCTGAATAAACAGTGACTCTGTACAGTTACACAGTGAGTGATCCTTATCCTGCTGAATAAACAGTGACTCTGTACAGTTACACAGTGAGTGATCCTTATCCTGCTGAATAAACAGTGACTCTGTACAGTTACGCAGTGAGTGATCCTCACCATGCTGAATAAACAGTGACTCTGTACAGTTACACAGTGAGTGATCCTCAACCTGCTGAATAAACAGGCACTCTGTACAGTAACACAGTGAGTGATCCTCACCCTGCTGAATAAACAGTCACTCTGTACAGTTACACAGTGAGTGATCCTCACACTGCTGAATAAACAGTGACTCTGTACAGTTACACAGTGAGTGATCCTCACCCTGCTGAATAAACAGTCACTCTGTACAGTTACACAGTGAGTGATCCTCACACTGCTGAATAAACAGTGACTCTGTACAGTTACACAGTGAGTGATCCTCACCCTGCTGAATAAACAGTCACTCCATACAGTTACAGTGAGTGATCCTTAAACTGCTGAATAAACAGTTACTCTGTACAGTTACACAGTGAGTGATCCTCAGCCTGCTGAATAAACAGTGACTCAGTACAGTTGCACAGTGAGTGATTCTCACCCTGCTGAATGAACAGTCTCTCTGTACAGTTACACAGTGAGTGATCCTCACCCTGCTGAATAAACATTCATTCTGTACAGTTACACAGTGAGTGATCCTCACCCTGCTGAATAAACAGTGACTCTGTACAGTTACACAGTAAGCGATCCTCACCCTGCTGAACAAACAGTCACTCTGTACAGTTACACAGTGAGTGATCCTCACCATGCTGAATAAACAGTGACTCTGTACATTTACACAGTAAGCGATCCTCACCCTGCTGAATAAACAGTGACTCTGTACAGTTACACAGTGAGTGATCCTCACCATGCTGAATAAACAGTGAATCTGTACAGTTACACAGTGAGTGATGCTCACCCTGCTGAATCAACAGCGACTCTGTACAGTTACACAGTAAGTGATCCTTATGCTGCTGAATAAACAGTGACTCTGTACAGTTACACAGTGAGTGATCCTTATCCTGCTGAATAAACAGTGACTCTGTACAGTTACACAGTGAGTGATCCTCACCATGCTGAATAAACAGTGACTCTGTACAGTTACACAGCGAGTGATCCTCACCCTGCTGAATAAAGAGCGACTCTGTACAGTTACACAGTGAGTGATCCTCACCCTGCTGAATAAACATTGAATCTGTACAGTTACACAGTGAGTGATCCTCACCCTGCTGAATAAACAGTGACTCTGTACAGTTACACAGTGAGTGATCCTTATCCTGCTGAATAAACAGTGACTCTGTACAGTTACACAGTGAGTGATCCTCACCCTGAATAAACAGTGTCACTGTACAGTTACACAGTGAGTGATCCTCACCCTGCTGAATAAACAGTCACTCCATACAGTTACAGTGAGTGATCCTTAAACTGCTGAATAAACAGTTACTCTGTACAGTTACACAGTGAGTGATCCTCAGCCTGCTGAATAAACAGTGACTCTGTACAGTTGCACAGTGAGTGATCCTCACCCTGCTGAATGAACTGTCGCTCTGTACAGTTACACAGTGAGTGATCCTCACCCTGCTGAATAAACATTCATTCTGTACAGTTACACAGTGAGTGATCCTCAGCCTGCTGAATAAACAGTGACTCTGTACAGTTACACAGTGAGTGATCTTTACCCTGCTGAACAAACAGTGACTCGGTACAGATACACAGTGAGTGATCCTCACCCTGCTGAATAAACAATGACTCTGTACAGTTACACAGAGAGCGACCCTCACCCTGCTGAATAAACAGTGACTCTGTACAGTTACAGAGTGAGCGATCCTCACCCTGCTGAATAAACAGTGGCTCTGTACAGTTACACAGTGAGTGATCCTCACCCTGCTGAATAAACAGTGACTCTGTACAGTTACACTGTGAGTGATCCTTATCCTGCTGAATCAACAGTGACTCTGTACAGTTACACAGTGAGTGATCCTCACCCTGAATAAACAGTGACTCTGTACAGTTACACAGTGAGTGATCCTTATCCTGCTGAATAAACAGTGACTCTGTACAGTTACACAGTGAGTGATCCTTATCCTGCTGAATAAACAGTGACTCTGTACAGTTACACAGTGAGTGATCCTCACCATGCTGAATAAACAGTGACTCTGTACAGTTACACAGCGAGTGATCCTCACCCTGCTGAATAAAGAGCGACTCTGTACAGTTACACAGTGAGTGATCCTCACCCTGCTGAATAAACATTGAATCTGTACAGTTACACAGTGAGTGATCCTCACCCTGCTGAATAAACAGTGACTCTGTACAGTTACACAGTGAGTGATCCTTATCCTGCTGAATAAACAGTGACTCTGTACAGTTACACAGTGAGTGATCCTCACCCTGAATAAACAGTGTCACTGTACAGTTACACAGTGAGTGATCCTCACCCTGCTGAATAAACAGTCACTCCATACAGTTACAGTGAGTGATCCTTAAACTGCTGAATAAACAGTTACTCTGTACAGTTACACAGTGAGTGATCCTCGGCCTGCTGAATAAACAGTGACTCTGTACAGTTGCACAGTGAGTGATCCTCACCCTGCTGAATAAACAGTGACTCTGTACAGTTACACAGTGAGTGATCCTCACACTGCTGAATAAACAGTGACTCTGTTCAGTTACACAGTGAGTGATCCTCACCCTGCTGAATTAACAGTCACTCCATACAGTTACAGTGAGTGATCCTTAAACTGCTGAATAAACAGTTACTCTGTACAGTTACACAGTGAGTGATCCTCGGCCTGCTGAATAAACAGTGACTCTGTACAGTTACAGAGTGAGCGATCCTCACCCTGCTGAATAAACAGTGGCTCTGTACAGTTACACAGTGAGTGATCCTCACCCTGCTGAATAAACAGTGACTCTGTACAGTTACACTGTGAGTGATCCTTATCCTGCTGAATCAACAGTGACTCTGTACAGTTACACAGTGAGTGATCCTCACCCTGAATAAACAGTGACTCTGTACGGTTACACAGTGAGTGATCCTTATCCTGCTGAATAAACAGTGACTCTGTACAGTTACACAGTGAGTGATCCTTATCCTGCTGAATAAACAGTGACTCTGTACAGTTACACAGTGAGTGATCCTCACCATGCTGAATAAACAGTGACTCTGTACAGTTACACAGCGAGTGATCCTCACCCTGCTGAATAAAGAGCGACTCTGTACAGTTACACAGTGAGTGATCCTCACCCTGCTGAATAAACATTGAATCTGTACAGTTACACAGTGAGTGATCCTCACCCTGCTGAATAAACAGTGACTCTGTACAGTTACACAGTGAGTGATCCTTATCCTGCTGAATAAACAGTGACTCTGTACAGTTACACAGTGAGTGATCCTCACCCTGAATAAACAGTGTCACTGTACAGTTACACAGTGAGTGATCCTCACCCTGCTGAATAAACAGTCACTCCATACAGTTACAGTGAGTGATCCTTAAACTGCTGAATAAACAGTTACTCTGTACAGTTACACAGTGAGTGATCCTCGGCCTGCTGAATAAACAGTGACTCTGTACAGTTGCACAGTGAGTGATCCTCACCCTGCTGAATAAACAGTGACTCTGTACAGTTACACAGTGAGTGATCCTCACACTGCTGAATAAACAGTGACTCTGTTCAGTTACACAGTGAGTGATCCTCACCCTGCTGAATTAACAGTCACTCCATACAGTTACAGTGAGTGATCCTTAAACTGCTGAATAAACAGTTACTCTGTACAGTTACACAGTGAGTGATCCTCGGCCTGCTGAATAAACAGTGACTCTGTACAGTTACACAGTGAGTGATCCTCACCCTGCTGAATAAACAGTCACTCCATACAGTTACAGTGAGTGATCCTTAAACTGCTGAATAAACAGTTACTCTGTACAGTTACACAGTGAGTGATCCTCGGCCTGCTGAATAAACAGTGACTCTGTACAGTTACACAGTGAGTGATCCTCACCCTGCTGAATAAACAGTCACTCCATACAGTTACAGTGAGTGATCCTTAAACTGCTGAATAAACAGTTACTCTGTACAGTTACACAGTGAGTGATCCTCACACTGCTGAATAAACAGTCACTCTGTACAGTTACACAGTGAGTGATCCTCACCCTGCTGAATAAACAGTCACTCCATACAGTTACAGTGAGTGATCCTTAAACTGCTGAATAAACAGTTACTCTGTACAGTTACACAGTGAGTGATCCTCGGCCTGCTGAATAAACAGTGACTCTGTACAGTTACACAGTGAGTGATCCTCACCCTGCTGAATAAACATTCATTCTGTACAATTAAACAGTGAGTGATCCTCAGCCTGCTGAATAAACAGTGACTCTGTACAGTTACACAGTGAGTGATCTTTACCCTGCTGAACAAACAGTGACTCGGTACAGATACACAGTGAGTGATCCTCACCCTGCTGAATAAACAATGACTCTCTACAGTTACAGAGTGAGCGATCCTCACCCTGCTGAATAAACAGTGGCTCTGTACAGTTACACAGTGAGTGATCCTCACCCTGCTGAATAAACAGTGACTCTGTACAGTTACACAGTGAGTGATCCACACTCTGCTGAATAAACAGTGACTCTGTACAGTTACACTGTGAGTGATCCTTATCCTGCTGAATAAACAGTGACTCTGTACAGTTACACAGTGAGTGATCCTCACCCTGCTGAATAAACAGTGACTCTGTACAGTTACACAGTGAGTGTTCCTTATACTGCTGAATAAACAGTGACTCTGTACAGTTACACAGTGAGTGATCCTCACCCTGAATAAACAGTGACACTGTACAGTTACACAGTGAGTGATCCTCACCCTGCTGAACAAACAGTGACTCTGTACAGTTACACAGTGAGTGATCCT
Organism: Scyliorhinus torazame; assembly: GCF_047496885.1. Lineage (NCBI taxonomy): Eukaryota > Metazoa > Chordata > Chondrichthyes > Carcharhiniformes > Scyliorhinidae > Scyliorhinus > Scyliorhinus torazame. Next base: position 23,689,715 of record NC_092731.1, on the reverse strand, counting down.
CACCATGCTGAACAAACAGTGACTCTGTACAGTTACACAGTGAGTGATCCTCACCCTGCTGAAAAAACAGTGACTCTGTACAGTTACACAGTGAGTGATCCTTATCCTGCTGAATAAACAGTGACTCTGTACAGTTACACAGTGAGTGATCCTCACCCTGCTGAATAAACAGTCACTCCATACAGTTACAGTGAGTGATCCTTAAACTGCTGAATAAACAGTTACTCTGTACAGTTACACAGTGAGTGATCCTCGGCCTGCTGAATAAACAGTGACTCTGTACAGTTGCACAGTGAGTGATCCTCACCCTGCTGAATAAACAGTGACTCTGTACAGTTACACAGTGAGTGATCCTCACACTGCTGAATAAACAGTGACTCTGTTCAGTTACACAGTGAGTGATCCTCACCCTGCTGAATTAACAGTCACTCCATACAGTTACAGTGAGTGATCCTTAAACTGCTGAATAAACAGTTACTCTGTACAGTTACACAGTGAGTGATCCTCGGCCTGCTGAATAAACAGTGACTCTGTACAGTTACAGAGTGAGCGATCCTCACCCTGCTGAATAAACAGTGGCTCTGTACAGTTACACAGTGAGTGATCCTCACCCTGCTGAATAAACAGTGACTCTGTACAGTTACACTGTGAGTGATCCTTATCCTGCTGAATCAACAGTGACTCTGTACAGTTACACAGTGAGTGATCCTCACCCTGAATAAACAGTGACTCTGTACAGTTACACAGTGAGTGATCCTTATCCTGCTGAATAAACAGTGACTCTGTACAGTTACACAGTGAGTGATCCTTATCCTGCTGAATAAACAGTGACTCTGTACAGTTACACAGTGAGTGATCCTCACCATGCTGAATAAACAGTGACTCTGTACAGTTACACAGCGAGTGATCCTCACCCTGCTGAATAAAGAGCGACTCTGTACAGTTACACAGTGAGTGATCCTCACCCTGCTGAATAAACATTGAATCTGTACAGTTACACAGTGAGTGATCCTCACCCTGCTGAATAAACAGTGACTCTGTACAGTTACACAGTGAGTGATCCTTATCCTGCTGAATAAACAGTGACTCTGTACAGTTACACAGTGAGTGATCCTCACCCTGAATAAACAGTGTCACTGTACAGTTACACAGTGAGTGATCCTCACCCTGCTGAATAAACAGTCACTCCATACAGTTACAGTGAGTGATCCTTAAACTGCTGAATAAACAGTTACTCTGTACAGTTACACAGTGAGTGATCCTCGGCCTGCTGAATAAACAGTGACTCTGTACAGTTGCACAGTGAGTGATCCTCACCCTGCTGAATAAACAGTGACTCTGTACAGTTACACAGTGAGTGATCCTCACACTGCTGAATAAACAGTGACTCTGTTCAGTTACACAGTGAGTGATCCTCACCCTGCTGAATTAACAGTCACTCCATACAGTTACAGTGAGTGATCCTTAAACTGCTGAATAAACAGTTACTCTGTACAGTTACACAGTGAGTGATCCTCGGCCTGCTGAATAAACAGTGACTCTGTACAGTTACACAGTGAGTGATCCTCACCCTGCTGAATAAACAGTCACTCCATACAGTTACAGTGAGTGATCCTTAAACTGCTGAATAAACAGTTACTCTGTACAGTTACACAGTGAGTGATCCTCGGCCTGCTGAATAAACAGTGACTCTGTACAGTTACACAGTGAGTGATCCTCACCCTGCTGAATAAACAGTCACTCCATACAGTTACAGTGAGTGATCCTTAAACTGCTGAATAAACAGTTACTCTGTACAGTTACACAGTGAGTGATCCTCACACTGCTGAATAAACAGTCACTCTGTACAGTTACACAGTGAGTGATCCTCACCCTGCTGAATAAACAGTCACTCCATACAGTTACAGTGAGTGATCCTTAAACTGCTGAATAAACAGTTACTCTGTACAGTTACACAGTGAGTGATCCTCGGCCTGCTGAATAAACAGTGACTCTGTACAGTTACACAGTGAGTGATCCTCACCCTGCTGAATAAACATTCATTCTGTACAATTAAACAGTGAGTGATCCTCAGCCTGCTGAATAAACAGTGACTCTGTACAGTTACACAGTGAGTGATCTTTACCCTGCTGAACAAACAGTGACTCGGTACAGATACACAGTGAGTGATCCTCACCCTGCTGAATAAACAATGACTCTCTACAGTTACAGAGTGAGCGATCCTCACCCTGCTGAATAAACAGTGGCTCTGTACAGTTACACAGTGAGTGATCCTCACCCTGCTGAATAAACAGTGACTCTGTACAGTTACACAGTGAGTGATCCACACTCTGCTGAATAAACAGTGACTCTGTACAGTTACACTGTGAGTGATCCTTATCCTGCTGAATAAACAGTGACTCTGTACAGTTACACAGTGAGTGATCCTCACCCTGCTGAATAAACAGTGACTCTGTACAGTTACACAGTGAGTGTTCCTTATACTGCTGAATAAACAGTGACTCTGTACAGTTACACAGTGAGTGATCCTCACCCTGAATAAACAGTGACACTGTACAGTTACACAGTGAGTGATCCTCACCCTGCTGAACAAACAGTGACTCTGTACAGTTACACAGTGAGTGATCCTCACCATGCTGAACAAACAGTGACTCTGTACAGTTACACAGTGAGTGATCCTCACCCTGCTGAAAAAACAGTGACTCTGTACAGTTACACAGTGAGTGATCCTTATCCTGCTGAATAAACAGTGACTCTGTACAGTTACACAGTGAGTGATCCTTATCCTGCTGAATAAACAGTGACTCTGTACAGTTACACAGTGAGTGATCCTCACCATGCTGAATAAACAGTGACTCTGTACAGTTACACAGTGAGTGATCCTCACCCTGCTGAATAAACAGTGACTCTGTACAGTTACACAGTGAGTGATCCTCACCCTGCTGAATAAACAGTCACTCCATACAGTTACAGTGAGTGATCCTTAAACTGCTGAATAAACAGTTACTCTGTACAGTTACACAGTGAGTGATCCTCACCATGCTGAATAAACAGTGACTCTGTACAGTTACACAGTGAGTGATCCTTATCCTGCTGAATAAACAGTGACTATGTACAGTTACACAGTGAGTGATCCTCACCCTGAATAAACAGTGACACTGTACAGTTACACAGTGAGTGATCCTCACCATGCTGAATAAACAGTGACTCTGTACAGTTACACAGTGAGTGATCCTCACCCTGCTGAAAAAACAGTGACTCTGTACAGTTACACAGTGAGTGATCCTTATCCTGCTGAATAAACAGTGACTCTGTACAGTTACACAGTGAGTGATCCTTATCCTGCTGAATAAACAGTGACTCTGTACAGTTACGCAGTGAGTGATCCTCACCATGCTGAATAAACAGTGACTCTGTACAGTTACACAGTGAGTGATCCTCACTCTGAATAAACAGTGACACTGTACAGTTACACAGTGAGTGATCCTCACCCTGCTGAATAAACAGTGACTCTGTACAGTTACACAGTGAGTGATCCTCACCCTGCTGAATAAACAGTCACTCTGTACAGTTACACAGTGAGTGATCCTCACCCTGCTGAATAAACAGTCACTCCATACAGTCACAGTGAGTGATCCTTAAACTGCTGAATAAACAGTTACTCTGTACAGTTACACAGTGAGTGATCCTCAGCCTGCTGAATAAACAGTGACTCTGTACAGTTACACAGTGAGTGATCATCACCCTGCTGAATAAACAGTGACTCTGTACAGTTACACAGTGAGTGATCCTCACCCTGCTGAATAAACAGTCACTCTGTACAGTTACACAGTGAGTGATCCTCACCCTGCTGAATAAACAGTCACTCCATACAGTTACAGTGAGTGATCCTTAAACTGCTGAATAAACAGTTACTCTGTACAGTTACACAGTGAGTGATCCTCAGCCTGCTGAATAAACAGTGAATCTGTACATTTACACAGTGAGTGATCCTCACCCTGCTGAATAAACAGTGACTCTGTACAGTTACACAGTGAGTGATCCTCACCCTGCTGAATGAACAGTCACTCTGTACAGTTACACAGTGAGTGATCCTCACCCTGCTGAATAAACGGTCACTCTGTACAGTTACACAGTGAGTGATCCTCACCCTGCTGAATAAACAGTCACTCCATACAGTTACAGTGAGTGATCCTTAAACTGCTGAATAAACAGTTACTCTGTACAGTTACACAGTGAGTGATCTTCAGCCTGCTGAATAAACAGTGACTCTGTACAGTTGCACAGTGAGTGATCCTCACCCTGCTGAATGAACAGTCACTCTGTACAGTTACACAGTGAATGATCCTCACCATGCTGAATAAACATTCATTCTGTACAGTTACACAGTGAGTGATCCTCAGCCTGCTGAATAAACAGTGACTCTGTACAGTTACACAGTGAGTGATCTTTACCCTGCTGAACAAACAGTGACTCGGTACAGATACACAGTGAGTGATCCTCACCCTGCTGAATAAACAGTGACTCTGTACAGTTACACAGTGAGCGAACCTCACCCTGCTGAATAAACAGTGACTCTGTACAGTTACACAGTGAGCGATCCTCACCCTGCTGAAAAAAGAGTGACTCTGTACAGTTACACAGTGAGTGATCCTCACCCTGCTGAATAAACAGTGACTCTGTACAGGTACACATTGAGTGATCCTCACCCTGCTGAATAAACAGTGACTCTGTACAGTTACACAGTGAGTGATCCTTATCCTGCTGAATGAACAGTGACTCTGTACAGTTACACAGTGAGTGATCCTCACCCTGCTGAATAAACAGTGACTCTGTACAGTTACACAGTGAGTGATCCTTATCCTGCTGAATAAACAGTGACTATGTACAGTTACACAGTGAGTGATCCTCACCCTGAATAAACAGTGACTCTGTACAGTTAAACAGTGAGTGATCCTCACCCTGAATAAACAGTGACTCTGTACAGTTACACAGTGAGTGATCCTTATCCTGCTGAATAAACAGTGACTATGTACAGTTACACAGTGAGTGATCCTCACCCTGAATAAACAGTGACTCTGTACAGTTACACAGTGAGTGATCCTTATCCTGCTGAATAAACAGTGACTATGTACAGTTACACAGTGAGTGATCCTCACCCTGCTGAACAAACAGTGACTCTGTACAGTTACACAGTGAGTGATCCTCACCATGCTGAATAAACAGTGACTCTGTACAGTTACACAGTGAGTGATCCTCACCCTGCTGAAAAAACAGTGACTCTGTACAGTTACACAGTGAGTGATCCTTATCCTGCTGAATAAACAGTGACTCTGTAAAGTTACACAGTGAGTGATCCTTATCCTGCTGAATAAACAGTGACTCTGTACAGTTACGCAGTGAGTGATCCTCACCATGCTGAATAAACAGTGACTCTGTACAGTTACACAGTGAGTGATCCTCACTCTGAATAAACAGTGACACTGTACAGTTACACAGTGAGTGATCCTTATCCTGCTGAATAAACAGTGACTCTGTACAGTTACACAGTGAGTGATCCTCACCATGCTGAATAAACAGTGACTCTGTACAGTTACACAGCGAGTGATCCTCACCCTGCTGAATAAAGAGCGACTCTGTACAGTTACACAGTGAGTGATCCTCACCCTGCTGAATAAACATTGAATCTGTACAGTTACACAGTGAGTGATCCTCACCCTGCTGAATAAACAGTGACTCTGTACAGTTACACAGTGAGTGATCCTTATCCTGCTGAATAAACAGTGACTCTGTACAGTTACACAGTGAGTGATCCTCACCCTGAATAAACAGTGTCACTGTACAGTTACACAGTGAGTGATCCTCACCCTGCTGAATAAACAGTCACTCCATACAGTTACACAGTGAGTGATCCTCACCCTGCTGAATAAAGAGTGACTCTGTACAGTTACACAGTGAGTGATCCTCACCATGCTGAATAAACAGTGACTCTGTACAGTTACACAGTGAGTGATCCTCACCCTGCTGAAAAAACAGTGACTCTGTACAGTTACACAGTGAGTGATCCTTATCCTGCTGAATAAACAGTGACTCTATACAGTTACACAGTGAGTGATCCTTATCCTGCTGAATAAACAGTGACTCTGTACAGTTACACAGTGAGTGATCCTCACCATGCTGAATAAACAGTGACTCTGTACAGTTACACAGTGAGTGATCCTCACCCTGCTGAATAAAGAGTGACTCTGTACAGTTACACAGTGAGTGATCCTCACCCTGCTGAATAAACAGTCACTCCATACAGTTACAGTGAGTGATCCTTAAACTGCTGAATAAACAGTTACTCTGTACAGTTACACAGTGAGTGATCCTCACCATGCTGAATAAACAGTGACTCTGTACAGTTACACAGTGAGTGATCCTTATCCTGCTGAATAAACAGTGACTATGTACAGTTACACAGTGAGTGATCCTCACCCTGAATAAACAGTGACACTGTACAGTTACACAGTGAGTGATCCTCACCCTGCTGAACAAACAGTGACTCTGTACAGTTACACAGTGAGTGATCCTCACCATGCTGAATAAACAGTGACTCTGTACAGTTAAACAGTGAGTGATCATCACCCTGCTGAATAAACAGTGACTCTGTACAGTTACACAGTGAGTGATCCTCACCCTGCTGAATAAACAGTCACTCTGCACAGTTACACAGTGAGTGATCCTCACCCTGCTGAATAAACAGCCACTCCATACAGTTACAGTGAGTGATCCTTAAACTGCTGAATAAATAGTTACTCTGTACAGTTACACAGTGAGTGATCCTCAGCCTGCTGAATAAACAGTGAATCTGTACAGTTGCACAGTGAGTGATCCTCACCCTGCTGAATGAACAGTCACTCTGTACAGTTACACAGTGAGTGATCCTCACCCTGCTGAATAAACAGTCACTCTGTACAGTTACACAGTGAGTGATCCTCACCCTGCTGAATAAACAGTCACTCCATACAGTTACAGTGAGTGATCCTTAAACTGCTGAATAAACAGTTACTCAGTACAGTTACACAGTGAGTGATCTTCAGCCTGCTGAATAAACAGTGACTCTGTACAATTGCACAGTGAGTGATCCTCACCCTGCTGAATAAACAGTGACTCTGTACAGTTACACAGTGAGTGATCCTCACGCTGCTGAATGAACAGTCACTCTGTACAATTACACAGTGAGTGATCCTCACCCTGCTGAATAAACATTCATTCTGTACAGTTACACAGTGAGTGATCCTCAGCCTGCTGAATAAACAGTGACTCTGTACAGTTACACAGTGAGTGATCCTCACCCTGCTGAATAAACAGTCACTCTGCACAGTTACACAGTGAGCGAACCTCACCCTGCTGAATAAACAGTGACTCTGTACAGTTACACAGTGAGCCATCCTCACCCTGCTGAAAAAAGAGTGACTCTGTACAGTTACACAGTGAGTGATCTTTACCCTGCTGAACAAACAGTGACTCGGTACAGTTACACAGTGAGTGATCCTCACCCTGCTGAATAAACAGTGACTCTGTACAGTTACACAGTGAGTGATCCTCACCCTGCTGAATAAACAGTGACTCTGTACAGTTACACAGTGAGCGAACCTCACCCTGCTGAATAAACAGTGACTCTGTACAGTTACACAGTGAGCCATCCTCACCCTGCTGAAAAAAGAGTGACTCTGTACAGTTACACAGTGAGTGATCCTCACCCTGCTGAATAAACAGTGACTCTGTACAGTTACACAGTGAGTGATCCTCACCATGCTGAATAAACAGTGACTCTGTACAGTTACACAGTGAGTGATCCTTATCCTGCTGAATGAACAGTGACTCTGTACAGTTACACAGTGAGTGATCCTCACCCTGCTGAATAAACAGTGACTCTGTACAGTTACACAGTGAGTGATCCTTATCCTGCTGAATGAACAGTGACTCTGTACAGTTACACAGTGAGCCATCCTCACCCTGCTGAAAAAAGAGTGACTCTGTACAGTTACACAATGAGTCATCCTCACCCTGCTGAATAAACAGTGACTCTGTACAGTTACACAGTGAGTGATCCTTATCCTGCTGAATGAACAGTGACTCTGTACAGTTACACAGTGAGTGATCCTCACCCTGCTGAATAAACAGTGACTCTGTACAGTTACACAGTGAGTGATCCTTATCCTGCTGAATAAACAGTGACTATGTACAGTTACACAGTGAGTGATCCTCACCCTGAATAAACAGTGACACTGTACAGTTAAACAGTGAGTGATCCTCACCCTGCTGAACAAACAGTGACTCTGTTCAGTTACACAGTGAGTGATCCTCACCATGCTGAATAAACAGTGACTCTGTACAGTTACACAGTGAGTGATCCTCACCCTGCTGAAAAAACAGTGATTCTCTACAGTTACACAGTGAGTGATCCTTATCCTGCTGAATAAACAGTGACTCTGTAAAGTTACACTGTGAGTGATCCTTATCCTGCTGAATAAACAGTGACTCTGTACAGTTACGCAGTGAGTGATCCTCACCATGCTGAATAAACAGTGACTCTGTACAGTTACACAGTGAGTGATCCTCACTCTGAATAAACAGTGACACTGTACAGTTACACAGTGAGTGATCCTTATCCTGCTGAATAAACAGTGACTCTGTACAGTTACACAGTGAGTGATCCTCACCATGCTGAATAAACAGTGACTCTGTACAGTTACACAGCGAGTGATCCTCACCCTGCTGAATAAAGAGCGACTCTGTACAGTTACACAGTGAGTGATCCTCACCCTGCTGAATAAACATTGAATCTGTACAGTTACACAGTGAGTGATCCTCACCCTGCTGAATAAACAGTGACTCTGTACAGTTACACAGTGAGTGATCCTTATCCTGCTGAATAAACAGTGACCCTGTACAGTTACACAGTGAGTGATCCTCACCCTGAATAAACAGTGTCACTGTACAGTTACACAGTGAGTGATCCTCACCCTGCTGAATAAACAGTCACTCCATACAGTTACACAGTGAGTGATCCTCACCCTGCTGAATAAAGACTAACTCTGTACAGTTACACAGTGAGTGATCCTCACCATGCTGAATAAACAGTGACTCTGTACAGTTACACAGTGAGTGATCCTCACCCTGCTGAAAAAACAGTGACTCTGTACAGTTACACAGTGAGTGATCCTTATCCTGCTGAATAAACAGTGACTCTGTACAGTTACACAGTGAGTGATCCTTATCCTGCTGAATAAACAGTGACTCTGTACAGTTACACAGTGAGTGATCCTCACCATGCTGAATAAACAGTGACTCTGTACAGTTACACAGTGAGTGATCCTCACCCTGCTGAATAAAGAGTGACTCTGTACAGTTACACAGTGAGTGATCCTCACCCTGCTGAATAAACAGTCACTCCATACAGTTACAGTGAGTAATCCTTAAACTGCTGAATAAACAGTTACTCTGTACAGTTACACAGTGAGTGATCCTCACCATGCTGAATAAACAGTGACTCTGTACAGTTACACAGTGAGTGATCCTTATCCTGCTGAATAAACAGTGACTATGTACAGTTACACAGTGAGTGATCCTCACCCTGAATAAACAGTGACACTGTACAGTTACACAGTGAGTGATCCTCACCCTGCTGAACAAACAGTGACTCTGTACAGTTACACAGTGAGTGATCCTCACCATGCTGAATAAACAGTGACTCTGTACAGTTACACAGTGAGTGATCCTCACTCTGAATAAACAGTGACACTGTACAGTTACACAGTGAGTGATCCTTATCCTGCTGAATAAACAGTGACTCTGTACAGTTACACAGTGAGTGATCCTCACCATGCTGAATAAACAGTGACTCTGTACAGTTACACAGCGAGTGATCCTCACCCTGCTGAATAAAGAGCGACTCTGTACAGTTACACAGTGAGTGATCCTCACCCTGCTGAATAAACATTGAATCTGTACAGTTACACAGTGAGTGATCCTCACCCTGCTGAATAAACAGTGACTCTGTACAGTTACACAGTGAGTGATCCTTATCCTGCTGAATAAACAGTGACTCTGTACAGTTACACAGTGAGTGATCCTCACCCTGAATAAACAGTGTCACTGTACAGTTACACAGTGAGTGATCCTCACCCTGCTGAATAAACAGTCACTCCATACAGTTACACAGTGAGTGATCCTCACCCTGCTGAATAAAGAGTGACTCTGTACAGTTACACAGTGAGTGATCCTCACCATGCTGAATAAACAGTGACTCTGTACAGTTACACAGTGAGTGATCCTCACCCTGCTGAAAAAACAGTGACTCTGTACAGTTACACAGTGAGTGATCCTTATCCTGCTGAATAAACAGTGACTCTGTACAGTTACACAGTGAGTGATCCTTATCCTGCTGAATAAACAGTGACTCTGTACAGTTACACAGTGAGTGATCCTCACCATGCTGAATAAACAGTGACTCTGTACAGTTACACAGTGAGTGATCCTCACCCTGCTGAATAAAGAGTGACTCTGTACAGTTACACAGTGAGTGATCCTCACCCTGCTGAATAAACAGTCACTCCATACAGTTACAGTGAGTGATCCTTAAACTGCTGAATAAACAGTTACTCTGTACAGTTACACAGTGAGTGATCCTTATCCTGCTGAATAAACAGTGACTATGTACAGTTACACAGTGAGTGATCCTCACCCTGCTGAACAAACAGTGACTCTGTACAGTTACACAGTGAGTGATCCTCACCATGCTGAATAAACAGTGACTCTGTACAGTTAAACAGTGAGTGATCATCACCCTGCTGAATAAACAGTGACTCTGTACAGTTACACAGTGAGTGATCCTCACCCTGCTGAATAAACAGTCACTCTGCACAGTTACACAGTGAGTGATCCTCACCCTGCTGAATAAACAGCCACTCCATACAGTTACAGTGAGTGATCCTTAAACTGCTGAATAAATAGTTACTCTGTACAGTTACACAGTGAGTGATCCTCAGCCTGCTGAATAAACAGTGAATCTGTACAGTTGCACAGTGAGTGATCCTCACCCTGCTGAATGAACAGTCACTCTGTACAGTTACACAGTGAGTGATCCTCACCCTGCTGAATAAACTGTCACTCTGTACAGTTACACAGTGAGTGATCCTCACCCTGCTGAATAAACAGTCACTCCATACAGTTACAGTGAGTGATCCTTAAACTGCTGAATAAACAGTTACTCTGTACAGTTACACAGTGAGTGATCCTCACCCTGCTGAATAAACAGTGACTCTGTACAGTTACACAGTGAGTGATCCTCAGCCTGCTGAATAAACAGTGACTCTGTACAGTTACACAGTGAGTGATCTTTACCCTGCTGAACAAACAGTGACTCTGTACAGTTACACAGTGAGTGATCCTCACCCTGCTGAATAAACAGTGACTCTGTACAGTTACACAGTGAGTGATCCTCACCCTGCTGAATAAACAGTGACTCTGTACAGTTACACAGTGAGTGATCCTCACCCTGCTGAATAAACAGTGACTCTGTACAGTTACACAGTGAGCGAACCTCACCCTGCTGAATAAACAGTGACTCTGTACAGTTACACAGTGAGCCATCCTCACCCTGCTGAAAAAAGAGTGACTCTGTACAGTTACACAGTGAGTGATCCTCACCCTGCTGAATAAACAGTGACTCTGTACAGGTACACATTGAGTGATCCTCACCCTGCTGAATAAACAGTGACTCTGTACAGTTACACAGTGAGTGATCCTTATCCTGCTGAATGAACAGTGACTCTGTAGTTACACAGTGAGTGATCCTCACCCTGCTGAATAAACAGTGACTCTGTACAGTTACACAGTGAGTGATCCTTATCCTGCTGAATAAACAGTGACTATGTACAGTTACACAGTGAGTGATCCTCACCCTGAATAAACAGTGACACTGTACAGTTAAACAGTGAGTGATCCTCACCCTGCTGAACAAACAGTGACTCTGTACAGTTACACAGTGAGTGATCCTCACCATGCTGAATAAACAGTGACTCTGTACAGTTACACAGTGAATGATCCTCACCCTGCTGAAAAAACAGTGACTCTGTAAAGTTACACTGTGAGTGATCCTCACTCTGAATGAACTGTCACTCTCTACAGTTACACAGTGAGTGATCCTTATCCTGCTGAATAAACAGTGACTCTGTAAAGTTACACTGTGAGTGATCCTTATCCTGCTGAATAAACAGTGACTCTGTACAGTTACGCAGTGAGTGATCCTCACCATGCTGAATAAACAGTGACTCTGTACAGTTACACAGTGAGTGATCCTCACTCTGAATAAACAGTGACACTGTACAGTTACACAGTGAGTGATCCTTATCCTGCTGAATAAACAGTGACTCTGTACAGTTACACAGTGAGTGATCCTCACCATGCTGAATAAACAGTGACTCTGTACAGTTACACAGCGAGTGATCCTCACCCTGCTGAATAAAGAGCGACTCTGTACAGTTACACAGTGAGTGATCCTCACCCTGCTGAATAAACATTGAATCTGTACAGTTACACAGTGAGTGATCCTCACCCTGCTGAATAAACAGTGACTCTGTACAGTACCACAGTGAGTGATCCTTATCCTGCTGAATAAACAGTGACTCTGTACAGTTACACAGTGAGTGATCCTCACCCTGAATAAACAGTGTCACTGTACAGTTACACAGTGAGTGATCCTCACCCTGCTGAATAAACAGTCACTCCATACAGTTACACAGTGAGTGATCATCACCCTGCGGAATAAACAGTGACTCTGTACAGTTACACAGTGAGTGATCCTCACCCTGAATAAACAGTGTCACTGTACAGTTACACAGTGAGTGATCCTCACCCTGAATAAACAGTGTCACTGTACAGTTACACAGTGAGTGATCCTCACCCTGCTGAATAAACAGTCACTCCATACAGTTACACAGTGAGTGATCATCACCCTGCGGAATAAACAGTCACTCTGTACAGTTACACAGTGAGTGATCCTCACTCTGCTGAATAAACAGTGACTCTGTACAGTTACACAGTGAGTGATCCTCACCCTGCTGAATAAAGACTAACTCTGTACAGTTACACAGTGAGTGATCCTCACCATGCTGAATAAACAGTGACTCTGTACAGTTACACAGTGAGTGATCCTCACCCTGCTGAAAAAACAGTCACTCTGTACAGTTACACAGTGAGTGATCCTTATCCTGCTGAATAAACAGTGACTCTGTACAGTTACACAGTGAGTGATCCTTATCCTGCTGAATAAACAGTGACTATGTACAGTTACACAGTGAGTGATCCTCACCCTGAATAAACAGTGACACTGTACAGTTACACAGTGAGTGATCCTCACCCTGCTGAACAAACAGTGACTCTGTACAGTTACACAGTGAGTGATCCTCACCATGCTGAATAAACAGTGACTCTGTACAGTTACACAGTGAGTGATCCTCACCCTGCTGAAAAAACAGTGACTCTGTACAGTTACACAGTGAGTGATCCTTATCCTGCTGAATAAACAGTGACTCTGTACAGTTACACAGTGAGTGATCCTTATCCTGCTGAATAAACAGTGACTCTGTACAGTTACGCAGTGAGTGATCCTCACCATGCTGAAGAAACCGTGACTCTGTACAGTTACACAGTGAGTGATCCTCACTCTGAATAAACAGTGACACTGTACAGTTACACAGTGAGTGATCCTCACCCTGCTGAATAAACAGTGACTCTGTACAGTTACACAGTGAGTGATCCTCACCCTGCTGAATAAACAGTCACTCTGTACAGTTACACAGTGAGTGATCCTCAACCTGCTGAATAAACAGTCACTCCATACAGTCACAGTGAGTGATCCTTAAACTGCTGAATAAACAGTTACTCTGTACAGTTACACAGTGAGTGATCCTCAGCCTGCTGAATAAACAGTGACTCTGTACAGTTACACAGTGAGTGATCATCACCCTGCTGAATAAACAGTGACTCTGTACAGTTACACAGTGAGTGATCCTCACCCTGCTGAATAAACAGTCACTCTGTACAGTTACACAGTGAGTGATCCTCACCCTGCTGAATAAACAGTCACTCCATACAGTTACAGTGAGTGATCCTTAAACTGCTGAATAAACAGTTACTCTGTACAGTTGCACAGTGAGTGATCCTCACCCTGCTGAATGAACAGTCACTCTGTACAGTTACACAGTGAGTGATCCTCACTCTGCTGAATAAACATTCATTCTGTACAGTTACACAGTGAGTGATCCTCAGCCTGCTGAATAAACAGTGACTCTGTACAGTTACACAGTGAGTGATCTTTACCCTGCTGAACAAACAGTGACTCGGTACAGATACACAGTGAGTGATCCTCACCCTGCTGAATAAACAGTGACTCTGTACAGTTACACAGTGAGCGAACCTCACCCTGCTGAATAAACAGTGACTCTGTACAGTTACACAGTGAGCGATCCTCACCCTGCTGAAAAAAGAGTGACTCTGTACAGTTACACAGTGAGTGATCCTCACCCTGCTGAATAAACAGTGACTCTGTACAGGTACACATTGAGTGATCCTCACCCTGCTGAATAAACAGTGACTCTGTACAGTTACACAGTGAGTGATCCTTATCCTGCTGAAAGAACAGTGACTCTGTACAGTTACACAGTGAGTGATCCTCACCCTGCTGAATAAACAGTGACTCTGTACAGTTACACAGTGAGTGATCCTTATCTTGCTGAATAAACAGTGACTATGTACAGTTACACAGTGAGTGATCCTCACCCTGAATAAACAGTGACACTGTACAGTTACACAGTGAGTGATCCTTATCCTGCTGAATAAACAGTGACTCTGTACAGTTACACAGTGAGTGATCCTCACCATGCTGAATAAACAGTGACTCTGTACAGTTACACAGTGAGTGATCCTCACCCTGAATAAACAGTGTCACTGTACAGTTACACAGTGAGTGATCCTCACCCTGCTGAATAAACAGTCACTCCATACAGTTACACAGTGAGTGATCCTCACCCTGCTGAATAAAGAGTGACTCTGTACAGTTACACAGTGAGTGATCCTCAGCCTGCTGAATAAACAGTGACTCTGTACAGTTACACAGAGAGTGATCCTCACCCTGCTGAAAAAACAGTGACTCTGTACAGTTACACAGTGAGTGATCCTTATCCTGCTGAATAAACAGTGACTCTGTACAGTTACACAGTGAGTGATCCTTATCCTGCTGAATAAACAGTGACTCTGTACAGTTACACAGTGAGTGATCCTCACCCTGCTGAATAAAGAGTGACTCTGTACAGTTACACAGTGAGTGATCCTCACCCTGCTGAATAAACAGTCACTCCATACAGTTACAGTGAGTGATCCTTAAACTGCTGAATAAACAGTTACTCTGTACAGTTACACAGTGAGTGATCCTCACCATGCTGAATAAACAGTGACTCTGTACAGTTACACAGTGAGTGATCCTTATCCTGCTGAATAAACAGTGACTATGTACAGTTACACAGTGCGTGATCCTCACCCTGAATAAACAGTGACACTGTACAGTTACACAGTGAGTGATCCTCACCCTGCTGAACAAACAGTGACTCTGTACAGTTACACAGTGAGTGATCCTCACCATGCTGAATAAACAGTGACTCTGTACAGTTACACAGTGAGTGATCCTCACCCTGAATAAACAGTGACTCTGTACAGTTACACAGTGAGTGATCCTCACCCTGCTGAATAAACAGTCACTCTGTACAGTTACACAGTGAGTGATCCTCACCCTGCTGAATAAACAGTGACTCTGTACAGTTACACAGTGAGTGATCCTCACCCTGCTGAATAAACAGTCACTCTGTACAGTTACACAGTGAGTGATCCTCACCCTGCTGAATAAACAGCCACTCCATACAGTTACAATGAGTGATCCTTAAACTGCTGAATAAATAGTTACTCTGTACAGTTACACAGTGAGTGATCCTCAGCCTGCTGAATAAACAGTGACTCTGTACAGTTACACAGTGAGTGATCCTCACCCTGAATAAACAGTGACTCTGTACAGTTACACAGTGAGTGATCTTTACCCTGCTGAACAAACAGTGACTCGGTACAGATACACAGTGAGTGATCCTCACCCTGCTGAATAAACAGTGACTCTGTACAGTTACACAGTGAGAGAACCTCACCCTGCTGAATAAACAGTGACTCTGTACAGTTACACAGTGAGCCATCCTCACCCTGCTGAAAAAAGAGTGACTCTGTACAGTTACACATTGAGTGATCCTCACCCTGCTGAATAAACAGTGACTCTGCACAGTTACACAGTGAGTGATCCTTATCCTGCTGAATGAACAGTGACTCTGTACAGTTACACAGTGAGTGATCCTCACCCTGCTGAATAAACAGTGACTCTGTACAGTTACACACTGAGTGATCCTTATCCTGCTGAATAAACAGTGACTATGTACAGTTACACAGTGAGTGATCCTCACCCTGAATAAACAGTGACACTGTACAGTTAAACAGTGAGTGATCCTCACCCTGCTGAACAAACAGTGACTCTGTACAGTTACACAGTGAGTGATCCTCACCATGCTGAATAAACAGTGACTCTGTACAGTTACACAGTGAGTGATCCTCACCCTGCTGAAAAAACAGTGATTCTCTACAGTTACACAGTGAGTGATCCTTATCCTGCTGAATAAACAGTGACTCTGTAAAGTTACACTGTGAGTGATCCTTATCCTGCTGAATAAACAGTGACTCTGTACAGTTACACAGTGAGTGATCTTTACCCTGCTGAACAAACAGTGACTCAGTACAGATACACAGTGAGTGATCCTCACCCTGCTGAATAAACAGTGACTCTGTACAGTTACACAGTGAGCGAACCTCACCCTGCTGAATAAACAGTGACTCTGTACAGTTACACAGTGAGCGATCCTCACCCTGCTGAAAAAAGAGTGACTCTGTACAGTTACACAGTGAGTGATCCTCACCCTGCTGAATAAACAGTGACTCTGTACAGGTACACATTGAGTGATCCTCACCCTGCTGAATAAACAGTGACTCTGTACAGTTACACAGTGAGTGATCCTTATCCTGCTGAAAGAACAGTGACTCTGTACAGTTACACAGTGAGTGATCCTCACCCTGCTGAATAAACAGTGACTCTGTACAGTTACACAGTGAGTGATCCTTATCTTGCTGAATAAACAGTGACTATGTACAGTTACACAGTGAGTGATCCTCACCCTGAATAAACAGTGACACTGTACAGTTACACAGTGAGTGATCCTTATCCTGCTGAATAAACAGTGACTCTGTACAGTTACACAGTGAGTGATCCTCACCATGCTGAATAAACAGTGACTCTGTACAGTTACACAGTGAGTGATCCTCACCCTGAATAAACAGTGTCACTGTACAGTTACACAGTGAGTGATCCTCACCCTGCTGAATAAACAGTCACTCCATACAGTTACACAGTGAGTGATCCTCACCCTGCTGAATAAAGAGTGACTCTGTACAGTTACACAGTGAGTGATCCTCACCATGCTGAATAAACAGTGACTCTGTACAGTTACACAGTGAGTGATCCTCACCCTGCTGAAAAAACAGTGACTCTGTACAGTTACACAGTGAGTGATCCTTATCCTGCTGAATAAACAGTGACTCTGTACAGTTACACAGTGAGTGATCCTTATCCTGCTGAATAAACAGTGACTCTGTACAGTTACACAGTGAGTGATCCTCACCCTGCTGAATAAAGAGTGACTCTGTACAGTTACACAGTGAGTGATCCTCACCCTGCTGAATAAACAGTCACTCCATACAGTTACAGTGAGTGATCCTTAAACTGCTGAATAAACAGTTACTCTGTACAGTTACACAGTGAGTGATCCTCACCATGCTGAATAAACAGTGACTCTGTACAGTTACACAGTGAGTGATCCTTATCCTGCTGAATAAACAGTGACTATGTACAGTTACACAGTGAGTGATCCTCACCCTGAATAAACAGTGACACTGTACAGTTACACAGTGAGTGATCCTCACCCTGCTGAACAAACAGTGACTCTGTACAGTTACACAGTGAGTGATCCTCACCATGCTGAATAAACAGTGACTCTGTACAGTTAAACAGTGAGTGATCCTCACCCTGCTGAAAAAACAGTGACTCTGTACAGTTACACAGTGAGTGATCCTCACCCTGAATAAACAGTGACTCTGTACAGTTACACAGTGAGTGATCCTCACCCTGCTGAATAAACAGTCACTCTGTACAGTTACACAGTGAGTGATCCTCACCCTGCTGAATAAACAGTGACTCTGTACAGTTACACAGTGAGTGATCCTCACCCTGCTGAATAAACAGTCACTCTGTACAGTTACACAGTGAGTGATCCTCACCCTGCTGAATAAACAGCCACTCCATACAGTTACAATGAGTGATCCTTAAACTGCTGAATAAATAGTTACTCTGTACAGTTACACAGTGAGTGATCCTCAGCCTGCTGAATAAACAGTGACTCTGTACAGTTACACAGTGAGTGATCCTCACCCTGAATAAACAGTGACTCTGTACAGTTACACAGTGAGTGATCTTTACCCTGCTGAACAAACAGTGACTCGGTACAGATACACAGTGAGTGATCCTCACCCTGCTGAATAAACAGTGACTCTGTACAGTTACACAGTGAGAGAACCTCACCCTGCTGAATAAACAGTGACTCTGTACAGTTACACAGTGAGCCATCCTCACCCTGCTGAAAAAAGAGTGACTCTGTACAGTTACACATTGAGTGATCCTCACCCT
Source organism: Scyliorhinus torazame (assembly GCF_047496885.1). NCBI lineage: Eukaryota > Metazoa > Chordata > Chondrichthyes > Carcharhiniformes > Scyliorhinidae > Scyliorhinus > Scyliorhinus torazame. The sequence continues at coordinate 23,670,844 of NC_092731.1, read as the reverse complement.
GCTGAATAAACAGTGACTCTGTACAGTTACACAGTGAGTGATCCTTATCCTGCTGAATGAACAGTGACTCTGTACAGTTACACAGTGAGTGATCCTCACCCTGCTGAATAAACAGTGACTCTGTACAGTTACACACTGAGTGATCCTTATCCTGCTGAATAAACAGTGACTATGTACAGTTACACAGTGAGTGATCCTCACCCTGAATAAACAGTGACACTGTACAGTTAAACAGTGAGTGATCCTCACCCTGCTGAACAAACAGTGACTCTGTACAGTCACACAGTGAGTGATCCTCACCATGCTGAATAAACAGTGACTCTGTACAGTTACACAGTGAGTGATCCTCACCCTGCTGAAAAAACAGTGATTCTCTACAGTTACACAGTGAGTGATCCTTATCCTGCTGAATAAACAGTGACTCTGTAAAGTTACACTGTGAGTGATCCTTATCCTGCTGAATAAACAGTGACTCTGTACAGTTACGCAGTGAGTGATCCTCACCATGCTGAATAAACAGTGACTCTGTACAGTTACACAGTGAGTGATCCTCACTCTGAATAAACAGTGACACTGTACAGTTACACAGTGAGTGATCCTTATCCTGCTGAATAAACAGTGACTCTGTACAGTTACACAGTGAGTGATCCTCACCATGCTGAATAAACAGTGACTCTGTACAGTTAACAGCGAGTGATCCTCACCCTGCTGAATAAAGAGCGACTCTGTACAGTTACACAGTGAGTGATCCTCACCCTGCTGAATAAACATTGAATCTGTACAGTTACACAGTGAGTGATCCTCACCCTGCTGAATAAACAGTGACTCTGTACAGTTACACAGTGAGTGATCCTTATCCTGCTGAATAAACAGTGACTCTGTACAGTTACACAGTGAGTGATCCTCACCCTGAATAAACATTGTCACTGTACAGTTACACAGTGAGTGATCCTCACCCTGCTGAATAAACAGTCACTCCATACAGTTACACAGTGAGTGATCCTCACCCTGCTGAATAAAGACTAACTCTGTACAGTTACACAGTGAGTGATCCTCACCATGCTGAATAAACAGTGACTCTGTACAGTTACTCAGTGAGTGATCCTCGGCCTGCTGAATAAACAGTGACTCTGTACAGTTACACAGTGAGTGATCCTTATCCTGCTGAATAAACAGTGACTCTGTACAGTTACACAGTGAGTGATCCTTATCCTGCTGAATAAACAGTGACTCTGTACAGTTACACAGTGAGTGATCCTCACCATGCTGAATAAACAGTGACTCTGTACAGTTACACAGTGAGTGATCCTCACCCTGCTGAATAAAGAGTGACTCTGTACAGTTACACAGTGAGTGATCCTCACCCTGCTGATTAAACAGTCACTCCATACAGTTACAGTGAGTGATCCTTAATCTGCTGAATAAACAGTTACTCTGTACAGTTACACAGTGAGTGATCCTCACCATGCTGAATAAACAGTGACTCTGTACAGTTACACAGTGAGTGATCCTTATCCTGCTGAATAAACAGTGACTATGTACAGTTACACAGTGAGTGATCCTCACCCTGAATAAACAGTGACACTGTACAGTTACACAGTGAGTGATCCTCACCCTGCTGAACAAACAGTGACTCTGTACAGTTACACAGTGAGTGATCCTTATCCTGCTGAATGAACAGTCACTCTGTACAGTTACACAGTGAGTGATCCTCACCATGCTGAATAAACAGTGACTCTGTACAGTTACACAGTGAGTGATCCTCACCCTGCTGAAAAAACAGTGACTCTGTACAGTTACACAGTGAGTGATCCTTATCCTGCTGAATAAACAGTGACTCTGTACAGTTACACAGTGAGTGATCCTTATCCTGCTGAATAAACAGTGACTCTGTACAGTTACGCAGTGAGTGATCCTCACCATGCTGAAGAAACAGTGACTCTGTACAGTTACACAGTGAGTGATCCTCACTCTGAATAAACAGTGACACTGTACAGTTACACAGTGAGTGATCCTCACCCTGCTGAATAAACAGTGACTCTGTACAGTTACACAGTGAGTGATCCTCACCCTGCTGAATAAACAGTCACTCTGTACAGTTACACAGTGAGTGATCCTCACCCTGCTGAATAAACAGTCACTCCATACAGTCACAGTGAGTGATCCTTAAACTGCTGAATAAACAGTTACTCTGTACAGTTACACAGTGAGTGATCCTCAGCCTGCTGAATAAACAGTGACTCTGGACAGTTACACAGTGAGTGATCATCACCCTGCTGAATAAACAGTGACTCTGTACAGTTACACAGTGAGTGATCCTCACCCTGCTGAATAAACAGTCACTCTGTACAGTTACACAGTGAGTGATCCTCACCCTGCTGAATAAACAGTCACTCCATACAGTTACAGTGAGTGATCCTTAAACTGCTGAATAAACAGTTACTCTGTACAGTTACACAGTGAGTGATCCTCAGCCTGCTGAATAAACAGTGACTCTGTACAGTTGCACAGTGAGTGATCCTCACCCTGCTGAATGAACAGTCACTCTGTACAGTTACACAGTGAGTGATCCTCACTCTGCTGAATAAACATTCATTCTGTACAGTTACACAGTGAGTGATCCTCAGCCTGCTGAATAAACAGTGACTCTGTACAGTTACACAGTGAGTGATCTTTACCCTGCTGAACAAACAGTGACTCGGTACAGATACACAGTGAGTGATCCTCACCCTGCTGAATAAACAGTGACTCTGTACAGTTACACAGTGAGCGAACCTCACCCTGCTGAATAAACAGTGACTCTGTACAGTTACACAGTGAGCGATCCTCACCCTGCTGAAAAAAGAGTGACTCTGTACAGTTACACAGTGAGTGATCCTCACCCTGCTGAATAAACAGTGACTCTGTACAGGTACACATTGAGTGATCCTCACCCTGCTGAATAAACAGTGACTCTGTACAGTTACACAGTGAGTGATCCTTATCCTGCTGAATGAACAGTGACTCTGTACAGTTACACAGTGAGTGATCCTCACCCTGCTGAATAAACAGTGACTCTGTACAGTTACACAGTGAGTGATCCTTATCCTGCTGAATAAACAGTGACTATGTACAGTTACACAGTGAGTGATCCTCACCCTGAATAAACAGTGACACTGTACAGTTAAACAGTGAGTGATCCTCACCCTGCTGAACAAACAGTGACTCTGTACAGTTACACAGTGAGTGATCCTCACCATGCTGAATAAACAGTGACTCTGTACAGTTACACAGTGAGTGATCCTCACCCTGCTGAAAAAACAGTGACTCTGTACAGTTACACAGTGAGTGATCCTTATCCTGCTGAATAAACAGTGACTCTGTAAAGTTACACAGTGAGTGATCCTTATCCTGCTGAATAAACAGTGACTCTGTACAGTTACGCAGTGAGTGATCCTCACCATGCTGAATAAACAGTGACTCTGTACAGTTACACAGTGAGTGATCCTCACTCTGAATAAACAGTGACACTGTACAGTTACACAGTGAGTGATCCTTATCCTGCTGAATAAACAGTGACTCTGTACAGTTACACAGTGAGTGATCCTCACCATGCTGAATAAACAGTGACTCTGTACAGTTAACAGCGAGTGATCCTCACCCTGCTGAATAAAGAGCGACTCTGTACAGTTACACAGTGAGTGATCCTCACCCTGCTGAATAAACATTGAATCTGTACAGTTAAACAGTGAGTGATCCTCACCCTGCTGAATAAACAGTGACTCTGTACAGTTACACAGTGAGTGATCCTTATCCTGCTGAATAAACAGTGACTCTGTACAGTTACACAGTGAGTGATCCTCACCCTGAATAAACAGTGTCACTGTACAGTTACACAGTGAGTGATCCTCACCCTGCTGAATAAACAGTCACTCCATACAGTTACAGTGAGTGATCCTTAAACTGCTGAATAAACAGTTACTCTGTACAGTTACACAGTGAGTGATCCTCAGCCTGCTGAATAAACAGTGACTCTGTACAGTTACACAGTGAGTGATCCTCACCCTGCTGAATAAACATTCATTCTGTACAGTTACACATTGAGTGATCCTCAGCCTGCTTAATAAACAGTGACTCTGTACAGTTACACAGTGAGTGATCCTCACCCTGCTGAATAAACATTCATTCTGTACAGGTACACATTGAGTGATCCTCACCCTGCTGAATAAACAGTGACTCTGTACAGTTACACAGTGAGTGATCCTTATCCTGCTGAATGAACAGTGACTCTGTACAGTTACACAGTGAGTGATCCTCACCCTGCTGAATAAACAGTGACTCTGTACAGTTACACAGTGAGTGATCCTTATCCTGCTGAATAAACAGTGACTATGTACAGTTACACAGTGAGTGATCCTCACCCTGAATAAACAGTGACACTGTACAGTTAAACAGTGAGTGATCCTCACCCTGCTGAACAAACAGTTACTCTGTACAGTTACACAGTGAGTGATCCTCACCATGCTGAATAAACAGTGACTCTGTACAGTTACACAGTGAGTGATCCTCACCCTGCTGAAAAAACAGTGACTCTGTACAGTTACACAGTGAGTGATCCTTATCCTGCTGAATAAACAGTGACTCTGTGAAGTTACACAGTGAGTGATCCTTATCCTGCTGAATAAACAGTGACTCTGTACAGTTACGCAGTGAGTGATCCTCACCATGCTGAATAAACAGTGACTCTGTACAGTTACACAGTGAGTGATCCTCACCCTGCTGAATAAACAGTCACTCCATACAGTTACAGTGAGTGATCCTTAAACTGCTGAATAAACAGTTACTCTGTACAGTTACACAGTGAGTGATCCTCAGCCTGCTGAATAAACAGTGACTCTGTACAGTTGCACAGTGAGTGATCCTCACCCTGCTGAATGAACAGTCACTCTGTACAGTTACACAGTGAGTGATCCTCACTCTGCTGAATAAACATTCATTCTGTACAGTTACACAGTGAGTGATCCTCAGCCTGCTGAATAAACAGTGACTCTGTACAGTTACACAGTGAGTGATCTTTACCCTGCTGAACAAACAGTGACTCGGTACAGATACACAGTGAGTGATCCTCACCCTGCTGAATAAACAGTGACTCTGTACAGTTACACAGTGAGCGAACCTCACCCTGCTGAATAAACAGTGACTCTGTACAGTTACACAGTGAGCGATCCTCACCCTGCTGAAAAAAGAGTGACTCTGTACAGTTACACAGTGAGTGATCCTCACCCTGCTGAATAAACAGTGACTCTGTACAGGTACACATTGAGTGATCCTCACCCTGCTGAATAAACAGTGACTCTGTACAGTTACACAGTGAGTGATCCTTATCCTGCTGAATGAACAGTGACTCTGTACAGTTACACAGTGAGTGATCCTCACCCTGCTGAATAAACAGTGACTCTGTACAGTTACACAGTGAGTGATCCTTATCCTGCTGAATAAACAGTGACTATGTACAGTTACACAGTGAGTGATCCTCACCCTGAATAAACAGTGACACTGTACAGTTAAACAGTGAGTGATCCTCACCCTGCTGAACAAACAGTGACTCTGTACAGTTACACAGTGAGTGATCCTCACCATGCTGAATAAACAGTGACTCTGTACAGTTACACAGTGAGTGATCCTCACCCTGCTGAAAAAACAGTGACTCTGTACAGTTACACAGTGAGTGATCCTTATCCTGCTGAATAAACAGTGACTCTGTAAAGTTACACAGTGAGTGATCCTTATCCTGCTGAATAAACAGTGACTCTGTACAGTTACGCAGTGAGTGATCCTCACCATGCTGAATAAACAGTGACTCTGTACAGTTACACAGTGAGTGATCCTCACCCTGCTGAAAAAACAGTGACTCTGTACAGTTACACAGTGAGTGATCCTTATCCTGCTGAATAAACAGTGACTCTGTACAGTTACACAGTGAGTGATCCTTATCCTGCTGAATAAACAGTGACTCTGTACAGTTACGCAGTGAGTGATCCTCACCATGCTGAAGAAACAGTGACTCTGTACAGTTACACAGTGAGTGATCCTCACTCTGAATAAACAGTGACACTGTACAGTTACACAGTGAGTGATCCTCACCCTGCTGAATAAACAGTGACTCTGTACAGTTACACAGTGAGTGATCCTCACCCTGCTGAATAAACAGTCACTCTGTACAGTTACACAGTGAGTGATCCTCACCCTGCTGAATAAACAGTCACTCCATACAGTCACAGTGAGTGATCCTTAAACTGCTGAATAAACAGTTACTCTGTACAGTTACACAGTGAGTGATCCTCAGCCTGCTGAATAAACAGTGACTCTGGACAGTTACACAGTGAGTGATCATCACCCTGCTGAATAAACAGTGACTCTGTACAGTTACACAGTGAGTGATCCTCACCCTGCTGAATAAACAGTCACTCTGTACAGTTACACAGTGAGTGATCCTCACCCTGCTGAATAAACAGTCACTCCATACAGTTACAGTGAGTGATCCTTAAACTGCTGAATAAACAGTTACTCTGTACAGTTACACAGTGAGTGATCCTCAGCCTGCTGAATAAACAGTGACTCTGTACAGTTGCACAGTGAGTGATCCTCACCCTGCTGAATGAACAGTCACTCTGTACAGTTACACAGTGAGTGATCCTCACTCTGCTGAATAAACATTCATTCTGTACAGTTACACAGTGAGTGATCCTCAGCCTGCTGAATAAACAGTGACTCTGTACAGTTACACAGTGAGTGATCTTTACCCTGCTGAACAAACAGTGACTCGGTACAGATACACAGTGAGTGATCCTCACCCTGCTGAATAAACAGTGACTCTGTACAGTTACACAGTGAGCGAACCTCACCCTGCTGAATAAACAGTGACTCTGTACAGTTACACAGTGAGCGATCCTCACCCTGCTGAAAAAAGAGTGACTCTGTACAGTTACACAGTGAGTGATCCTCACCCTGCTGAATAAACAGTGACTCTGTACAGGTACACATTGAGTGATCCTCACCCTGCTGAATAAACAGTGACTCTGTACAGTTACACAGTGAGTGATCCTTATCCTGCTGAATGAACAGTGACTCTGTACAGTTACACAGTGAGTGATCCTCACCGTGCTGAATAAACAGTGACTCTGTACAGTTACACAGTGAGTGATCCTTATCCTGCTGAATAAACAGTGACTATGTACAGTTACACAGTGAGTGATCCTCACCCTGAATAAACAGTGACACTGTACAGTTAAACAGTGAGTGATCCTCACCCTGCTGAACAAACAGTGACTCTGTACAGTTACACAGTGAGTGATCCTCACCATGCTGAATAAACAGTGACTCTGTACAGTTACACAGTGAGTGATCCTCACCCTGCTGAAAAAACAGTGACTCTGTACAGTTACACAGTGAGTGATCCTTATCCTGCTGAATAAACAGTGACTCTGTAAAGTTACACAGTGAGTGATCCTTATCCTGCTGAATAAACAGTGACTCTGTACAGTTACGCAGTGAGTGATCCTCACCATGCTGAATAAACAGTGACTCTGTACAGTTACACAGTGAGTGATCCTCACTCTGAATAAACAGTGACACTGTACAGTTACACAGTGAGTGATCCTTATCCTGCTGAATAAACAGTGACTCTGTACAGTTACACAGTGAGTGATCCTCACCATGCTGAATAAACAGTGACTCTGTACAGTTAACAGCGAGTGATCCTCACCCTGCTGAATAAAGAGCGACTCTGTACAGTTACACAGTGAGTGATCCTCACCCTGCTGAATAAACATTGAATCTGTACAGTTAAACAGTGAGTGATCCTCACCCTGCTGAATAAACAGTGACTCTGTACAGTTACACAGTGAGTGATCCTTATCCTGCTGAATAAACAGTGACTCTGTACAGTTACACAGTGAGTGATCCTCACCCTGAATAAACAGTGTCACTGTACAGTTACACAGTGAGTGATCCTCACCCTGCTGAATAAACAGTCACTCCATACAGTTACAGTGAGTGATCCTTAAACTGCTGAATAAACAGTTACTCTGTACAGTTACACAGTGAGTGATCCTCAGCCTGCTGAATAAACAGTGACTCTGTACAGTTACACAGTGAGTGATCCTCACCCTGCTGAATAAACATTCATTCTGTACAGTTACACATTGAGTGATCCTCAGCCTGCTTAATAAACAGTGACTCTGTACAGTTACACAGTGAGTGATCCTCACCCTGCTGAATAAACATTCATTCTGTACAGGTACACATTGAGTGATCCTCACCCTGCTGAATAAACAGTGACTCTGTACAGTTACACAGTGAGTGATCCTTATCCTGCTGAATGAACAGTGACTCTGTACAGTTACACAGTGAGTGATCCTCACCCTGCTGAATAAACAGTGACTCTGTACAGTTACACAGTGAGTGATCCTTATCCTGCTGAATAAACAGTGACTATGTACAGTTACACAGTGAGTGATCCTGACCCTGAATAAACAGTGACACTGTACAGTTAAACAGTGAGTGATCCTCACCCTGCTGAACAAACAGTTACTCTGTACAGTTACACAGTGAGTGATCCTCACCATGCTGAATAAACAGTGACTCTGTACAGTTACACAGTGAGTGATCCTCACCCTGCTGAAAAAACAGTGACTCTGTACAGTTACACAGTGAGTGATCCTTATCCTGCTGAATAAACAGTGACTCTGTGAAGTTACACAGTGAGTGATCCTTATCCTGCTGAATAAACAGTGACTCTGTACAGTTACGCAGTGAGTGATCCTCACCATGCTGAATAAACAGTGACTCTGTACTGTTACACAGTGAGTGATCCTCACCCTGCTGAATAAACAGTCACTCCATACAGTTACAGTGAGTGATCCTTAAACTGCTGAATAAACAGTTACTCTGTACAGTTACACAGTGAGTGATCCTCAGCCTGCTGAATAAACAGTGACTCTGTACAGTTGCACAGTGAGTGATCCTCACCCTGCTGAATGAACAGTCACTCTGTACAGTTACACAGTGAGTGATCCTCACTCTGCTGAATAAACATTCATTCTGTACAGTTACACAGTGAGTGATCCTCAGCCTGCTGAATAAACAGTGACTCTGTACAGTTACACAGTGAGTGATCTTTACCCTGCTGAACAAACAGTGACTCGGTACAGATACACAGTGAGTGATCCTCACCCTGCTGAATAAACAGTGACTCTGTACAGTTACACAGTGAGCGAACCTCACCCTGCTGAATAAACAGCGACTCTGTACAGTTACACAGTGAGCGATCCTCACCCTGCTGAAAAAAGAGTGACTCTGTACAGTTACACAGTGAGTGATCCTCACCCTGCTGAATAAACAGTGACTCTGTACAGGTACACATTGAGTGATCCTCACCCTGCTGAATAAACAGTGACTCTGTACAGTTACACAGTGAGTGATCCTTATCCTGCTGAATGAACAGTGACTCTGTACAGTTACACAGTGAGTGATCCTCGCCCTGCTGAATAAACAGTGACTCTGTACAGTTACACAGTGAGTGATCCTTATCCTGCTGAATAAACAGTGACTATGTACAGTTACACAGTGAGTGATCCTCACCCTGAATAAACAGTGACACTGTACAGTTAAACAGTGAGTGATCCTCACCCTGCTGAACAAACAGTGACTCTGTACAGTTACACAGTGAGTGATCCTCACCATGCTGAATAAACAGTGACTCTGTACAGTTACACAGTGAGTGATCCTCACCCTGCTGAAAAAACAGTGACTCTGTACAGTTACACAGTGAGTGATCCTTATCCTGCTGAATAAACAGTGACTCTGTAAAGTTACACAGTGAGTGATCCTTATCCTGCTGAATAAACAGTGACTCTGTACAGTTACGCAGTGAGTGATCCTCACCATGCTGAATAAACAGTGACTCTGTACAGTTACACAGTGAGTGATCCTCACTCTGAATAAACAGTGACACTGTACAGTTACACAGTGAGTTATCCTTATCCTGCTGAATAAACAGTGACTCTGTACAGTTACACAGTGAGTGATCCTCACCATGCTGAATAAACAGTGACTCTGTACAGTTAACAGCGAGTGATCCTCACCCTGCTGAATGAAGAGCGACTCTGTACAGTTACACAGTGAGTGATCCTCACCCTGCTGAATAAACATTGAATCTGTACAGTTAAACAGTGAGTGATCCTCACCCTGCTGAATAAACAGTGACTCTGTACAGTTACACAGTGAGTGATCCTTATCCTGCTGAATAAACAGTGAGTCTGTACAGTTACACAGTGAGTGATCCTCACCCTGAATAAACAGTGTCACTGTACAGTTACACAGTGAGTGATCCTCACCCTGCTGAATAAACAGTCACTCCATACAGTTACAGTGAGTGATCCTTAAACTGCTGAATAAACAGTTACTCTGTACAGTTACACAGTGAGTGATCCTCAGCCTGCTGAATAAACAGTGACTCTGTACAGTTACACAGTGAGTGATCCTCACCCTGCTGAATAAACATTCATTCTGTACAGTTACACATTGAGTGATCCTCAGCCTGCTTAATAAACAGTGACTCTGTACAGTTACACAGTGAGTGATCCTCACCCTGCTGAATAAACATTCATTCTGTACAGGTACACATTGAGTGATCCTCACCCTGCAGAATAAACAGTGACTCTGTACAGTTACACAGTGAGTGATCCTTATCCTGCTGAATGAACAGTGACTCTGTACAGTTACACAGTGAGTGATCCTCACCCTGCTGAATAAACAGTGACTCTGTACAGTTACACAGTGAGTGATCCTTATCCTGCTGAATAAACAGTGACTATGTACAGTTACACAGTGAGTGATCCTCACCCTGAATAAACAGTGACACTGTACAGTTAAACAGTGAGTGATCCTCACCCTGCTGAACAAACAGTGACTCTGTACAGTTACACAGTGAGTGATCCTCACCATGCTGAATAAACAGTGACTCTGTACAGTTACACAGTGAGTGATCCTCACCCTGCTGAAAAAACAGTTACTCTGTACAGTTACACAGTGAGTGATCCTTATCCTGCTGAATAAACAGTGACTCTGTAAAGTTACACAGTGAGTGATCCTTATCCTGCTGAATAAACAGTGACTCTGTACAGTTACGCAGTGAGTGATCCTCACCATGCTGAATAAACAGTGACTCTGTACAGTTACACAGTGAGTGATCCTCACCCTGCTGAATAAACAGTCACTCCATACAGTTACAGTGAGTGATCCTTAAACTGCTGAATAAACAGTTACTCTGTACAGTTACACAGTGAGTGATCCTCAGCCTGCTGAATAAACAGTGACTCTGTACAGTTGCACAGTGAGTGATCCTCACCCTGCTGAATGAACAGTCACTCTGTACAGTTACACAGTGAGTGATCCTCACTCTGCTGAATAAACATTCATTCTGTACAGTTACACAGTGAGTGATCCTCAGCCTGCTGAATAAACAGTGACTCTGTACAGTTACACAGTGAGTGATCTTTACCCTGCTGAACAAACAGTGACTCGGTACAGATACACAGTGAGTGATCCTCACCCTGCTGAATAAACAGTGACTCTGTACAGTTACACAGTGAGCGAACCTCTCCCTGCTGAATAAACAGTGACTCTGTACAGTTACACAGTGAGCGATCCTCACCCTGCTGAAAAAAGAGTGACTCTGTACAGTTACACAGTGAGTGATCCTCACCCTGCTGAATAAACAGTGACTCTGTACAGGTACACATTGAGTGATCCTCACCCTGCTGAATAAACAGTGACTCTGTACAGTTACACAGTGAGTGATCCTTATCCTGCTGAATGAACAGTGACTCTGTACAGTTACACAGTGAGTGATCCTCACCCTGCTGAATAAACAGTGACTCTGTACAGTTACACAGTGAGTGATCCTTATCCTGCTGAATAAACAGTGACTATGTACAGTTACACAGTGAGTGATCCTCACCCTGAATAAACAGTGACACTGTACAGTTAAACAGTGAGTGATCCTCACCCTGCTGAACAAACAGTGACTCTGTACAGTTACACAGTGAGTGATCCTCACCATGCTGAATAAACAGTGACACTGTACAGTTACACAGTGAGTGATCCTCACCCTGCTGAAAAAACAGTGACTCTGTACAGTTACACAGTGAGTGATCCTTATCCTGCTGAATAAACAGTGACTCTGTAAAGTTACACAGTGAGTGATCCTTATCCTGCTGAATAAACAGTGACTCTGTACAGTTACGCAGTGAGTGATCCTCACCATGCTGAATAAACAGTGACTCTGTACAGTTACACAGTGAGTGATCCTCACTCTGAATAAACAGTGACACTGTACAGTTACACAGTGAGTGATCCTTATCCTGCTGAATAAACAGTGACTCTGTACAGTTACACAGTGAGTGATCCTCACCATGCTGAATAAACAGTGACTCTGTACAGTTAACAGCGAGTGATCCTCACCCTGCTGAATAAAGAGCGACTCTGTACAGTTACACAGTGAGTGATCCTCACCCTGCTGAATAAACATTGAATCTGTACAGTTAAACAGTGAGTGATCCTCACCCTGCTGAATAAACAGTGACTCTGTACAGTTACACAGTGAGTGATCCTTATCCTGCTGAATAAACAGTGACTCTGTACAGTTACACAGTGAGTGATCCTCACCCTGAATAAACAGTGTCACTGTACAGTTACACAGTGAGTGATCCTCACCCTGCTGAATAAACAGTCACTCCATACAGTTACAGTGAGTGATCCTTAAACTGCTGAATAAACAGTTACTCTGTACAGTTACACAGTGAGTGATCCTCAGCCTGCTGAATAAACAGTGACTCTGTACAGTTACACAGTGAGTGATCCTCACCCTGCTGAATAAACATTCATTCTGTACAGTTACACATTGAGTGATCCTCAGCCTGCTTAATAAACAGTGACTCTGTACAGTTACACAGTGAGTGATCCTCACCCTGCTGAATAAACATTCATTCTGTACAGGTACACATTGAGTGATCCTCACCCTGCTGAATAAACAGTGACTCTGTACAGTTACACAGTGAGTGATCCTTATCCTGCTGAATGAACAGTGACTCTGTACAGTTACACAGTGAGTGATCCTCACCCTGCTGAATAAACAGTGACTCTGTACAGTTACACAGTGAGTGATCCTTATCCTGCTGAATAAACAGTGACTATGTACAGTTACACAGTGAGTGATCCTCACCCTGAATAAACAGTGACACTGTACAGTTAAACAGTGAGTGATCCTCACCCTGCTGAACAAACAGTGACTCTGTACAGTTACACAGTGAGTGATCCTCACCATGCTGAATAAACAGTGACTCTGTACAGTTACACAGTGAGTGATCCTCACCCTGCTGAAAAAACAGTGACTCTGTACAGTTACACAGTGAGTGATCCTTATCCTGCTGAATAAACAGTGACTCTGTAAAGTTACACAGTGAGTGATCCTTATCCTGCTGAATAAACAGTGACTCTGTACAGTTACGCAGTGAGTGATCCTCAGCATGCTGAATAAACAGTGACTCTGTACAGTTACACAGTGAGTGATCCTCACCCTGCTGAATAAACAGTCACTCCATACAGTTACAGTGAGTGATCCTTAAACTGCTGAATAAACAGTTACTCTGTACAGTTACACAGTGAGTGATCCTCAGCCTGCTGAATAAACAGTGACTCTGTACAGTTGCACAGTGAGTGATCCTCACCCTGCTGAATGAACAGTCACTCTGTACAGTTACACAGTGAGTGATCCTCACTCTGCTGAATAAACATTCATTCTGTACAGTTACACAGTGAGTGATCCTCAGCCTGCTGAATAAACAGTGACTCTGTACAGTTACACAGTGAGTGATCTTTACCCTGCTGAACAAACAGTGACTCGGTACAGATACACAGTGAGTGATCCTCACCCTGCTGAATAAACAGTGACTCTGTACAGTTACACAGTGAGCGAACCTCACCCTGCTGAATAAACAGTGACTCTGTACAGTTACACAGTGAGCGATCCTCACCCTGCTGAAAAAAGAGTGACTCTGTACAGTTACACAGTGAGTGATCCTCACCCTGCTGAATAAACAGTGACTCTGTACAGGTACACATTGAGTGATCCTCACCCTGCTGAATAAACAGTGACTCTGTACAGTTACACAGTGAGTGATCCTTATCCTGCTGAATGAACAGTGACTCTGTACAGTTACACAGTGAGTGATCCTCACCCTGCTGAATAAACAGTGACTCTGTACAGTTACACAGTGAGTGATCCTTATCCTGCTGAATAAACAGTGACTATGTACAGTTACACAGTGAGTGATCCTCACCCTGAATAAACAGTGACACTGTACAGTTAAACAGTGAGTGATCCTCACCCTGCTGAACAAACAGTGACTCTGTACAGTTACACAGTGAGTGATCCTCACCATGCTGAATAAACAGTGACTCTGTACAGTTACACAGTGAGTGATCCTCACCCTGCTGAAAAAACAGTGACTCTGTACAGTTACACAGTGAGTGATCCTTATCCTGCTGAATAAACAGTGACTCTGTAAAGTTACACAGTGAGTGATCCTTATCCTGCTGAATAAACAGTGACTCTGTACAGTTACGCAGTGAGTGATCCTCACCATGCTGAATAAACAGTGACTCTGTACAGTTACACAGTGAGTGATCCTCACTCTGAATAAACAGTGACACTGTACAGTTACACAGTGAGTGATCCTTATCCTGCTGAATAAACAGTGACTCTGTACAGTTACACAGTGAGTGATCCTCACCCTGCTGAATAAACATTGAATCTGTACAGTTAAACAGTGAGTGATCCTCACCCTGCTGAATAAACAGTGACTCTGTACAGTTACACAGTGAGTGATCCTTATCCTGCTGAATAAACAGTGACTCTGTACAGTTACACAGTGAGTGATCCTCACCCTGAATAAACAGTGTCACTGTACAGTTACACAGTGAGTGATCCTCACCCTGCTGAATAAACAGTCACTCCATACAGTTACAGTGAGTGATCCTTAAACTGCTGAATAAACAGTTACTCTGTACAGTTACACAGTGAGTGATCCTCAGCCTGCTGAATAAACAGTGACTCTGTACAGTTACACAGTGAGTGATCCTCACCCTGAATAAACAGTGACACTGTACAGTTACACAGTGAGTGATCCTTATCCTGCTGATAAACATTCATTCTGTACAGTTACACATTGAGTGATCCTCAGCCTGCTTAATAAACAGTGACTCTGTACAGTTACACAGTGAGTGATCCTCACCCTGCTGAATAAACATTCATTCTGTACAGGTACACATTGAGTGATCCTCACCCTGCTGAATAAACAGTGACTCTGTACAGTTACACAGTGAGTGATCCTTATCCTGCTGAATAAACAGTGACTCTGTAAAGTTACACAGTGAGTGATCCTTATCCTGCTGAATAAACAGTGACTCTGTACAGTTACGCAGTGAGTGATCCTCACCATGTTGAATAAACAGTGACTCTGTACAGTTACACAGTGAGTGATCCTCACTCTGAATAAACAGTGACACTGTACAGTTACACAGTGAGTGATCCTTATCCTGCTGAATAAACAGTGACTCTGTACAGTTACACAGTGAGTGATCCTCACCATGCTGAATAAACAGTGACTCTGTACAGTTACACAGCGAGTGATCCTCACCCTGCTGAATAAAGAGCGACTCTGTACAGTTACACAGTGAGTGATCCTCACCCTGCTGAATAAACATTGAATCTGTACAGTTACACAGTGAGTGATCCTCACCCTGCTGAATAAACAGTGACTCTGTACAGTTACACAGTGAGTGATCCTGATCCTGCTGAATAAACAGTGACTCTGTACAGTTACACAGTGAGTGATCCTCACCCTGAATAAACAGTGTCACTGTACAGTTACACAGTGAGTGATCCTCACCCTGCTGAGTAAACAGTCACTCCATACAGTTACAGTGAGTGATCCTTAAACTGCTGAATAAACAGTTACTCTGTACAGTTACACAGTGAGTGAATCTCAGCCTGCTGAATAAACAGTGACTCTGTACAGTTGCACAGTGAGTGATCCTCACCCTGCTGAATGAACTGTCACTCTGTACAGTTACACAGTGAGTGATCCTCACCCTGCTGAATAAACATTCATTCTGTACAGTTACACATTGAGTGATCCTCAGCCTGCTTAATAAACAGTGACTCTGTACAGTTACACAGGGAGTGATCTTTACCCTGCTGAATAAACAGTGACTCTGTACAGTTACACAGTGAGCGAACCTCACCCTGCTGAATAAACAGTGACTCTGTACAGTTACACAGTGAGTGATCCTTATCCTGCTGAATGAACAGTGACTCTGTACAGTTACACAGTGAGTGATCCTCATCCTGTTGAATAAACAGTGACTCTGTACAGTTACACAGTGAGTGATCCTTATCCTGCTGAATAAACAGTGACTATGTACAGTTACACAGTGAGTGATCCTCACCCTGAATAAACAGTGACTCTGTACAGTTACACAGTGAGTGATCCTCACCCTGCTGAACAAACAGTGACTCTGTACAGTTACACAGTGAGTGATCCTCACCATGCTGAATAAACAGTGACTCTGTACAGTTACACAGTGAGTGATCCTCACCCTGCTGAAAAAACAGTGACTCTGTACAGTTACACAGTGAGTGATCCTTATCCTGCTGAATAAACAGTGACTCTGTAAAGTTACACAGTGAGTGATCCTTATCCTGCTGAATAAACAGTGACTCTGTACAGTTACGCAGTGAGTGATCCTCACCATGCTGAATAAACAGTGACTCTGTACAGTTACACAGTGAGTGATCCTCACTCTGAATAAACAGTGACACTGTACAGTTCCACAGTGAGTGATCCTTATCCTGCTGAATAAACAGTGACTCTGTACAGTTACACAGTGAGTGATCCTCACCATGCTGAATAAACAGTGACTCTGTACAGTTACACAGCGAGTGATCCTCACCCTGCTGAATAAAGAGCGACTCTGTACAGTTACACAGTGAGTGATCCTCACCCTGCTGAATAAACATTGAATCTGTACAGTTACACAGTGAGTGATCCTCACCCTGCTGAATAAACAGTGACTCTGTACAGTTACACAGTGAGTGATCCTTATCCTGCTGAATAAACAGTGACTCTGTACAGTTACACAGTGAGTGATCCTCACCCTGAATAAACAGTGTCACTGTACAGTTACACAGTGAGTGATCCTCACCCTGCTGAATAAACAGTCACTCCATACAGTTACAGTGAGTGATCCTTAAACTGCTGAATAAACAGTTACTCTGTACAGTTACACAGTGAGTGATCCTCAGCCTGCTGAATAAACAGTGACTCTGTACAGTTGCACAGTGAGTGATCCTCACCCTGCTGAATGAACTGTCACTCTGTACAGTTACACAGTGAGTGATCCTCACCCTGCTGAATAAACATTCATTCTGTACAGTTACACATTGAGTGATCCTCAGCCTGCTGAATAAACAGTCACTCTGTACAGTTACACAGTGAGTGATCTTTACCCTGCTGAACAAACAGTGACTCGGTACAGATACACAGTGAGTGATCCTCACCCTGCTGAATAAACAATGACTCTGTACAGTTACACAGAGAGCGACCCTCACCCTGCTGAATAAACAGTGACTCTGTACAGTTACAGAGTGAGCGATCCTCACCCTGCTGAATAAACAGTGGCTCTGTACAGTTACACAGTGAGTGATCCTCACCCTGCTGAATAAACAGTGACTCTGTACAGTTACACAGTGAGTGATCCTCACCCTGCTGAATAAACAGTGACTCTGTACAGTTACACATTGAGTGATCCTCACCCTGCTGAATAAACAGTGACTCTGTACAGTTACACTGTGAGTGATCCTTATCCTGCTGAATAAACAGTGACTCTGTACAGTTACACAGTGAGTGATCCTCACCCTGCTGATTAAACAGTGACTCTGTACAGTTACACAGTGAGTGTTCCTTATACTGCTGAATAAACAGTGACTCTGTACAGTTACACAGTGAGTGATCCTCACCCTGAATAAACAGTGACACTGTACAGTTACACAGTGAGTGATCCTCACCCTGCTGAACAAACAGTGACTCTGTACAGTTACACAGTGAGTGATCCTCACCATGCTGAATAAACAGTGACTCTGTACAGTTACACAGTGAGTGATCCTTACACTGCTGAATAAACAGTGACTCTGTACAGTTACATAGTGAGTGATCCTCACCCTGCTGAATAAACAGTCACTCTGTACAGTTACACAGTGAGTGATCCTCACCATGCTGAATAAACAGTGACTCTGTACAGTTACACAGTGAGTGATCCTCACCCTGCTGAATAAACAGTGACTCTGTACAGTTACAAAGTGAGTGATCCTCACCCTGCTGAAAAAACAGTGACTCTGTACAGTTACACAGTGAGTGATCCTTATCCTGCTGAATAAACAGTGACTCTGTACAGTTACACAGTGAGTGATCCTTATCCTGCTGAATAAACAGTGACTCTGTACAGTTACACAGTGAGTGATCCTCACCATGCTGAATAAACAGTGACTCTGTACAGTTACACACTGAGTGATCCTCACCCTGCTGAATAAAGAGTGACCCTGTACAGTTACACAGTGAGTGATCCTCACCCTGCTGAATAAACAGTCACTCCATACAGTTGCAGTGAGTGATCCTTAAACTGCTGAATAAACAGTTACTCTGTACAGTTACACAGCGAGTGATCCTCACCCTGCTGAATAAAGAGCGACTCTGTACAGTTACACAGTGAGTGATCCTCACCCTGCTGAATAAACATTGAATCTGTACAGTTACACAGTGAGTGATCCTCACCCTGCTGAATAAACAGTGACTCTGTACAGTTACACAGTGAGTGATCCTGATCCTGCTGAATAAACAGTGACTCTGTACAGTTACACAGTGAGTGATCCTCACCCTGAATAAACAGTGTCACTGTACAGTTACACAGTGAGTGATCCTCACCCTGCTGAGTAAACAGTCACTCCATACAGTTACAGTGAGTGATCCTTAAACTGCTGAATAAACAGTTACTCTGTACAGTTACACAGTGAGTGAATCTCAGCCTGCTGAATAAACAGTGACTCTGTACAGTTGCACAGTGAGTGATCCTCACCCTGCTGAATGAACTGTCACTCTGTACAGTTACACAGTGAGTGATCCTCACCCTGCTGAATAAACATTCATTCTGTACAGTTACACATTGAGTGATCCTCAGCCTGCTTAATAAACAGTGACTCTGTACAGTTACACAGGGAGTGATCTTTACCCTGCTGAATAAACAGTGACTCTGTACAGTTACACAGTGAGCGAACCTCACCCTGCTGAATAAACAGTGACTCTGTACAGTTACACAGTGAGTGATCCTTATCCTGCTGAATGAACAGTGACTCTGTACAGTTACACCGTGAGTGATCCTCATCCTGCTGAATAAACAGTGACTCTGTACAGTTACACAGTGAGTGATCCTTATCCTGCTGAATAAACAGTGACTATGTACAGTTACACAGTGAGTGATCCTCACCCTGAATAAACAGTGACTCTGTACAGTTACACAGTGAGTGTTCCTTATACTGCTGAATAAACAGTGACTCTGTACAGTTACACAGTGAGTGATCCTCACCCTGAATAAACAGTGACACTGTACAGTTACACAGTGAGTGATCCTCACCCTGCTGAACAAACAGTGACTCTGTACAGTTACACAGTGAGTGATCCTCACCATGCTGAATAAACAGTGACTCTGTACAGTTACACAGTGAGTGATCCTTACACTGCTGAATAAACAGTGACTCTGTACAGTTACATAGTGAGTGATCCTCACCCTGCTGAATAAACAGTCACTCTGTACAGTTACACAGTGAGTGATCCTCACCATGCTGAATAAACAGTGACTCTGTACAGTTACACAGTGAGTGATCCTCACCCTGCTGAATAAACAGTGACTCTGTACAGTTACAAAGTGAGTGATCCTCACCCTGCTGAAAAAACAGTGACTCTGTACAGTTACACAGTGAGTGATCCTTATCCTGCTGAATAAACAGTGACTCTGTACAGTTACACAGTGAGTGATCCTTATCCTGCTGAATAAACAGTGACTCTGTACAGTTACACAGTGAGTGATCCTCACCATGCTGAATAAACAGTGACTCTGTACAGTTACACAGTGAGTGATCCTCACCCTGCTGAATAAAGAGTGACCCTGTACAGTTACACAGTGAGTGATCCTCACCCTGCTGAATAAACAGTCACTCCATACAGTTGCAGTGAGTGATCCTTAAACTGCTGAATAAACAGTTACTCTGTACAGTTACACAGCGAGTGATCCTCACCCTGCTGAATAAAGAGCGACTCTGTACAGTTACACAGTGAGTGATCCTCACCCTGCTGAATAAACATTGAATCTGTACAGTTACACAGTGAGTGATCCTCACCCTGCTGAATAAACAGTGACTCTGTACAGTTACACAGTGAGTGATCCTGATCCTGCTGAATAAACAGTGACTCTGTACAGTTACACAGTGAGTGATCCTCACCCTGAATAAACAGTGTCACTGTACAGTTACACAGTGAGTGATCCTCACCCTGCTGAGTAAACAGTCACTCCATACAGTTACAGTGAGTGATCCTTAAACTGCTGAATAAACAGTTACTCTGTACAGTTACACAGTGAGTGAATCTCAGCCTGCTGAATAAACAGTGACTCTGTACAGTTGCACAGTGAGTGATCCTCACCCTGCTGAATGAACTGTCACTTCGTACAGTTACACAGTGAGTGATCCTCACCCTGCTGAATAAACATTCATTCTGTACAGTTACACATTGAGTGATCCTCAGCCTGCTTAATAAACAGTGACTCTGTACAGTTACACAGGGAGTGATCTTTACCCTGCTGAATAAACAGTGACTCTGTACAGTTACACAGTGAGCGAACCTCACCCTGCTGAATAAACAGTGACTCTGTACAGTTACACAGTGAGTGATCCTTATCCTGCTGAATGAACAGTGACTCTGTACAGTTACACAGTGAGTGATCCTCATCCTGCTGAATAAACAGTGACTCTGTACAGTTACACAGTGAGTGATCCTTATCCTGCTGAATAAACAGTGACTATGTACAGTTACACAGTGAGTGATCCTCACCCTGAATAAACAGTGACTCTGTACAGTTACACAGTGAGTGATCCTCACCCTGCTGAACAAACAGTGACTCTGTATAGTTACACAGTGAGTGATCCTCACCATGCTGAATAAACAGTGACTCTGTACAGTTACACAGTGAGTGATCCTCACCCTGCTGAAAAAACAGTGACTCTGTACAGTTACACAGTGAGTGATCCTTATCCTGCTGAATAAACAGTGACTCTGTAAAGTTACACAGTGAGTGATCCTTATCCTGCTGAATAAACAGTGACTCTGTACAGTTACGCAGTGAGTGATCCTCACCATGCTGAATAAACAGTGACTCTGTACAGTTACACAGTGAGTGATCCTCACTCTGAATAAACAGTGACACTGTACAGTTACACAGTGAGTGATCCTTATCCTGCTGAATAAACAGTGACTCTGTACAGTTACACAGTGAGTGATCCTCACCATGCTGAATAAACAGTGACTCTGTACAGTTACACAGCGAGTGATCCTCACCCTGCTGAATAAAGAGCGACTCTGTACAGTTACACAGTGAGTGATCCTCACCCTGCTGAATAAACATTGAATCTGTACAGTTACACAGTGAGTGATCCTCACCCTGCTGAATAAACAGTGACTCTGTACAGTTACACAGTGAGTGATCCTTATCCTGCTGAATAAACAGTGACTCTGTACAGTTACACAGTGAGTGATCCTCACCCTGAATAAACAGTGTCACTGTACAGTTACACAGTGAGTGATCCTCACCCTGCTGAATAAACAGTCACTCCATACAGTTACAGTGAGTGATCCTTAAACTGCTGAATAAACAGTTACTCTGTACAGTTACACAGTGAGTGATCCTCAGCCTGCTGAATAAACAGTGACTCTGTACAGTTGCACAGTGAGTGATCCTCACCCTGCTGAATGAACTGTCACTCTGTACAGTTACACAGTGAGTGATCCTCACCCTGCTGAATAAACATTCATTCTGTACAGTTACACATTGAGTGATCCTCAGCCTGCTGAATAAACAGTCACTCTGTACAGTTACACAGTGAGTGATCTTTACCCTGCTGAACAAACAGTGACTCGGTACAGATACACAGTGAGTGATCCTCACCCTGCTGAATAAACAATGACTCTGTACAGTTACACAGAGAGCGACCCTCACCCTGCTGAATAAACAGTGACTCTGTACAGTTACAGAGTGAGCGATCCTCACCCTGCTGAATAAACAGTGGCTCTGTACAGTTACACAGTGAGTGATCCTCACCCTGCTGAATAAACAGTGACTCTGTACAGTTACACAGTGAGTGATCCTCACCATGCTGAATAAACAGTGACTCTGTACAGTTACACAGTGAGTGATCCTCACCCTGCTGAATAAACAGTGACTCTGTACAGTTACAAAGTGAGTGATCCTCACCCTGCTGAAAAAACAGTGACTCTGTACAGTTACACAGTGAGTGATCCTTATCCTGCTGAATAAACAGTGACTCTGTACAGTTACACAGTGAGTGATCCTTATCCTGCTGAATAAACAGTGACTCTGTACAGTTACACAGTGAGTGATCCTCACCATGCTGAATAAACAGTGACTCTGTACAGTTACACAGTGAGTGATCCTCACCCTGCTGAATAAAGAGTGACCCTGTACAGTTACACAGTGAGTGATCCTCACCCTGCTGAATAAACAGTCACTCCATACAGTTGCAGTGAGTGATCCTTAAACTGCTGAATAAACAGTTACTCTGTACAGTTACACAGCGAGTGATCCTCACCCTGCTGAATAAAGAGCGACTCTGTACAGTTACACAGTGAGTGATCCTCACCCTGCTGAATAAACATTGAATCTGTACAGTTACACAGTGAGTGATCCTCACCCTGCTGAATAAACAGTGACTCTGTACAGTTACACAGTGAGTGATCCTGATCCTGCTGAATAAACAGTGACTCTGTACAGTTACACAGTGAGTGATCCTCACCCTGCTGAGTAAACAGTCACTCCATACAGTTACAGTGAGTGATCCTTAAACTGCTGAATAAACAGTTACTCTGTACAGTTACACAGTGAGTGAATCTCAGCCTGCTGAATAAACAGTGACTCTGTACAGTTGCACAGTGAGTGATCCTCACCCTGCTGAATGAACTGTCACTCTGTACAGTTACACAGTGAGTGATCCTCACCCTGCTGAATAAACATTCATTCTGTACAGTTACACATTGAGTGATCCTCAGCCTGCTTAATAAACAGTGACTCTGTACAGTTACACAGGGAGTGATCTTTACCCTGCTGAATAAACAGTGACTCTGTACAGTTACACAGTGAGCGAACCTCACCCTGCTGAATAAACAGTGACTCTGTACAGTTACACAGTGAGTGATCCTTATCCTGCTGAATGAACAGTGACTCTGTACAGTTACACAGTGAGTGATCCTCATCCTGCTGAATAAACAGTGACTCTGTACAGTTACACAGTGAGTGATCCTTATCCTGCTGAATAAACAGTGACTATGTACAGTTACACAGTGAGTGATCCTCACCCTGAATAAACAGTGACTCTGTACAGTTACACAGTGAGTGATCCTCACCCTGCTGAACAAACAGTGACTCTGTATAGTTACACAGTGAGTGATCCTCACCATGCTGAATAAACAGTGACTCTGTACAGTTACACAGTGAGTGATCCTCACCCTGCTGAAAAAACAGTGACTCTGTACAGTTACACAGTGAGTGATCCTTATCCTGCTGAATAAACAGTGACTCTGTAAAGTTACACAGTGAGTGATCCTCACCATGCTGAATAAACAGTGACTCTGTACAGTTACACAGTGAGTGATCCTCACTCTGAATAAACAGTGACACTGTACAGTTACACAGTGAGTGATCCTTATCCTGCTGAATAAACAGTGACTCTGTACAGTTACACAGTGAGTGATCCTCACCATGCTGAATAAACAGTGACTCTGTACAGTTACACAGCGAGTGATCCTCACCCTGCTGAATAAAGAGCGACTCTGTACAGTTACACTGTGAGTGATCCTCACCCTGCTGAATAAACATTGAATCTGTACAGTTACACAGTGAGTGATCCTCACCCTGCTGAATAAACAGTGACTCTGTACAGTTACACAGTGAGTGATCCTTATCCTGCTGAATAAACAGTGACTCTGTACAGTTACACAGTGAGTGATCCTCACCCTGAATAAACAGTGTCACTGTACAGTTACACAGTGAGTGATCCTCACCCTGCTGAATAAACAGTCACTCCATACAGTTACAGTGAGTGATCCTTAAACTGCTGAATAAACAGTTACTCTGTACAGTTACACAGTGAGTGATCCTCAGCCTGCTGAATAAACAGTGACTCTGTACAGTTGCACAGTGAGTGATCCTCACCCTGCTGAATGAACTGTCACTCTGTACAGTTACACAGTGAGTGATCCTCACCCTGCTGAATAAACATTCATTCTGTACAGTTACACATTGAGTGATCCTCAGCCTGCTGAATAAACAGTCACTCTGTACAGTTACACAGTGAGTGATCTTTACCCTGCTGAACAAACAGTGACTCGGTACAGATACACAGTGAGTGATCCTCACCCTGCTGAATAAACAATGACTCTGTACAGTTACACAGAGAGCGACCCTCACCCTGCTGAATAAACAGTGACTCTGTACAGTTACAGAGTGAGCGATCCTCACCCTGCTGAATAAACAGTGGCTCTGTACAGTTACACAGTGAGTGATCCTCACCCTGCTGAATAAACAGTGACTCTGTACAGTTACACAGTGAGTGATCCTCACCCTGCTGAATAAACAGTGACTCTGTACAGTTACACATTGAGTGATCCTCACCCTGCTGAATAAACAGTGACTCTGTACAGTTACACTGTGAGTGATCCTTATCCTGCTGAATAAACAGTGACTCTGTACAGTTACACAGTGAGTGATCCTCACCCTGCTGATTAAACAGTGACTCTGTACAGTTACACAGTGAGTGTTCCTTATACTGCTGAATAAACAGTGACTCTGTACAGTTACACAGTGAGTGATCCTCACCCTGAATAAACAGTGACACTGTACAGTTACACAGTGAGTGATCCTCACCCTGCTGAACAAACAGTGACTCTGTACAGTTACACAGTGAGTGATCCTCACCATGCTGAATAAACAGTGACTCTGTACAGTTACACAGTGAGTGATCCTTACACTGCTGAATAAACAGTGACTCTGTACAGTTACATAGTGAGTGATCCTCACCCTGCTGAATAAACAGTCACTCTGTACAGTTACACAGTGAGTGATCCTCACCATGCTGAATAAACAGTGACTCTGTACAGTTACACAGTGAGTGATCCTCACCCTGCTGAATAAACAGTGACTCTGTACAGTTACAAAGTGAGTGATCCTCACCCTGCTGAAAAAACAGTGACTCTGTACAGTTACACAGTGAGTGATCCTTATCCTGCTGAATAAACAGTGACTCTGTACAGTTACACAGTGAGTGATCCTTATCCTGCTGAATAAACAGTGACTCTGTACAGTTACACAGTGAGTGATCCTCACCATGCTGAATAAACAGTGACTCTGTACAGTTACACAGTGAGTGATCCTCACCCTGCTGAATAAAGAGTGACCCTGTACAGTTACACAGTGAGTGATCCTCACCCTGCTGAATAAACAGTCACTCCATACAGTTGCAGTGAGTGATCCTTAAACTGCTGAATAAACAGTTACTCTGTACAGTTACACAGTGAGTGATCCTCAGCCTGCTGAATAAACAGTGACTCTGTACAGTTGCACAGTGAGTGATCCTCACCCTGCTGAATGAACAGTCACTCTGTACAGTTACACAGTGAGTGATCCTCACCCTGCTGAATAAACAGTCACTCTGTACAGTTACACAGTGAGTGATCCTCACCCTGCTGAATAAACAGTCACTCCATACAGTTACAGTGAGTGATCCTTAAACTGCTGAATAAACAGTTACTCTGTACAGTTACACAGTGAGTGATCTTCAGCCTGCTGAATAAACAGTGACTCTGTACAGTTGCACAGTGAGTGATCCTCACCCTGCTGAATGAACAGTCACTCTGTACAGTTACACAGTGAGTGATCCTCACTCTGCTGAATAAACATTCATTCTGTACAGTTACACAGTGAGTGATCCTCAGCCTGCTGAATAAACAGTGACTCTGTACAGTTACACAGTGAGTGATCCTCACTCTGCTGAATAAACATTCATTCTGTACAGTTACACAGTGAGTGATCTTCAGCCTGCTGAATAAACAGTGACACTGTACAGTTACACAGTGAGTGATCTTTACCCTGCTGAACAAACAGTGACTCGGTACAGATACACAGTGAGTGATCCTCACCCTGCTGAATAAACAGTGACTCTGTACAGTTACACAGTGAGCGAACCTCACCCTGCTGAATAAACAGTGACTCTGTACAGTTACACAGTGAGCGATCCTCACCCTGCTGAAAAAAGAGTGACTCTGTACAGTTACACAGTGGGTGATCCTCACCCTGCTGAATAAACAGTGACTCTGTACAGGTACACATTGAGTGATCCTCACCCTGCTGAATAAACAGTGACTCTGTACAGTTACACAGTGAGTGATCCTTATCCTGCTGAATGAACAGTGACTCTGTACAGTTACACAGTGAGTGATCCTCACCCTGCTGAATAAACAGTGACTCTGTACAGTTACACAGTGAGTGATCCTTATCCTGCTGAATAAACAGTGACTATGTACAGTTACACAGTGAGTGATCCTCACCCTGAATAAACAGTGACACTGTACAGTTAAACAGTGAGTGATCCTCACCCTGCTGAACAAACAGTGACTCTGTACAGTTACACAGTGAGTGATCCTCACCATGCTGAATAAACAGTGACTCTGTACAGTTACACAGTGAGTGATCCTCACCCTGCTGAAAAAACAGTGACTCTGTACAGTTACACAGTGAGTGATCCTTATCCTGCTGAATAAACAGTGACTCTGTAAAGTTACACAGTGAGTGATCCTTATCCTGCTGAATAAACAGTGACTCTGTACAGTTACGCTGTGAGTGATCCTGACCATGCTGAATAAACAGTGACTCTGTACAGTTACACAGTGAGTGATCCTCACTCTGAATAAACAGTGACACTGTACAGTTACACAGTGAGTGATCCTTATCCTGCTGAATAAACAGTGACTCTGTACAGTTACACAGTGAGTGATCCTCACCATGCTGAATAAACAGTGACTCTGTACAGTTACACAGCGAGTGATCCTCACCCTGCTGAATAAAGAGCGACTCTGTACAGTTACACAGTGAGTGATCCTCACCCTGCTGAATAAACATTGAATCTGTACAGTTAAACAGTGAGTGATCCTCACCCTGCTGAATAAACAGTGACTCTGTACAGTTACACAGTGAGTGATCCTTATCCTGCTGAATAAACAGTGACTCTGTACAGTTACACAGTGAGTGATCCTCAACCTGAATAAACAGTGTCACTGTACAGTTACACAGTGAGTGATCCTCACCCTGCTGAATAAACAGTCACTCCATACAGTTACAGTGCGTGATCCTTAAACTGCTGAATAAACAGTTACTCTGTACAGTTACACAGTGAGTGATCCTCAGCCTGCTGAATAAACAGTGACTCTGTACAGTTGCACAGTGAGTGATCCTCACCCTGCTGAATGAACTGTCACTCTGTACAGTTACACAGTGAGTGATCCTCAGCCTGCTGAATAAACAGTGACTCTGTACAGTTGCACAGTGAGTGATCCTCACCCTGCTGAATGAACTGTCACTCTGTACAGTTACACAGTGAGTGATCCTCAGCCTGCTTAATAAACAGTGACTCTGTACAGTTGCACAGTGAGTGATCCTCACTCTGCTGAATAAACAGTGACTCTGTACAGTTACACAGTGAGTGATCCTCACCCTGCTGAATAAACAGTGACTCTGTACAGTTACACAGTGAGTGATCCTTATCCTGCTGAATGAACAGTGACTCTGTACAGTTACACAGTGAGTGATCCTCACCCTGCTGAATAAACAGTGACTCTGTACAGTTACACAGTGAGTGATCCTTATCCTGCTGAATAAACAGTGACTATGTACAGTTACACAGTGAGTGATCCTCACCCTGCTGAATAAACAGTGACTCTGTACAGTTACACAGTGAGTGATCCTCACCCTGCTGAATAAACAGTGACTCTGTACAGTTACACAGTGAGTGATCCTCACCCTGCTGAATAAACAGTGACTCTGTACAGTTACACAGTGAGTGATCCTCACCCTGCTGAATAAACAGTGACTCTGTACAGTTACACAGTGAGTGATCCTCACCCTGCTGAAAAAACAGTGACTCTGTACAGTTACACAGTGAGTGATCCTTATCCTGCTGAATAAACAGTGACTCTGTAAAGTTACACAGTGAGTGATCCTTATCCTGCTGAATAAACAGTGACTCTGTACAGTTACGCAGTGAGTGATCCTCACCATGCTGAATAAACAGTGACTCTGTACAGTTACACAGTGAGTGCTCCTCACTCTGAATAAACAGTGACACTGTACAGTTACACAGTGAGTGATCCTTATCCTGCTGAATAAACAGTGACTCTGTACAGTTACACAGTGAGTGATCCTCACCATGCTGAATAAACAGTGACTCTGTACAGTTACACAGCGAGTGATCCTCACCCTGCTGAATAAAGAGCGACTCTGTACAGTTACACAGTGAGTGATCCTCACCCTGCTGAATAAACATTGAATCTGTACAGTTACACAGTGAGTGATCCTTATCCTGCTGAATAAACAGTGACTCTGTAAAGTTACACAGTGAGTGATCCTTATCCTGCTGAATAAACAGTGACTCTGTACAGTTACACAGTGAGTGATCCTGATCCTGCTGAATAAACAGTGACTCTGTACAGTTACAGAGTGAGTGATCCTCACCCTGAATAAACAGTGTCACTGTACAGTTACACAGTGAGTGATCCTCACCCTGCTGAGTAAACAGTCACTCCATACAGTTACAGTGAGTGATTCTTAAACTGCTGAATAAACAGTTACTCTGTACAGTTACACAGTGAGTGATCCTCAGCCTGCTGAATAAACAGTGACTCTGTACAGTTGCACAGTGAGTGATCCTCACCCTGCTGAATGAACTGTCACTCTGTACAGTTACACAGTGAGTGATCCTCACCCTGCTGAATAAACATTCATTCTGTACAGTTACACATTGAGTGATCCTCAGCCTGCTTAATAAACAGTGACTCTGTACAGTTACACAGTGAGTGATCCTCACCCTGCTGAACAAACAGTGACTCTGTACAGTTACACAGTGAGTGATCCTCAGCCTGCTGAATAAACAGTGACTCTGTACAGTTACACAGTGAGTGATCTTTACCCTGCTGAACAAACAGTGACTCGGTACAGATACACAGTGAGTGATCCTCACCCTGCTGAATAAACAGTGACTCTGTACAGTTACACAGTGAGCGAACCTCACCCTGCTGAATAAACAGTGACTCTGTACAGTTACACAGTGAGCGATCCTCACCCTGCTGAATAAACAGTGACTCTGTACAGGTACATATTGAGTGATCCTCACCCTGCTGAATAAACAGTGACTCTGTACAGTTACACAGTGAGTGATCCTTATCCTGCTGAATGAACAGTGACTCTGTACAGTTACACAGTGAGTGATCCTCACCCTGCTGAATAAACAGTGACTCTGTACAGTTACACAGTGAGTGATCCTTATCCTGCTGAATAAACAGTGACTATGTACAGTTACACAGTGAGTGATCCTCACCATGCTGAATAAACAGTGACTCTGTACAGTTACACAGTGAGTGATCCTCACCCTGCAGAAAAAACAGTGACTCTGTACAGTTACACAGTGAGTGATCCTTATCCTGCTGAATAAACAGTGACTCTGTAAAGTTACACAGTGAGTGATCCTTATCCTGCTGAATAAACAGTGACTCTGTACAGTTACGCAGTGAGTGATCCTCACCATGCTGAATAAACAGTGACTCTGTACAGTTACACAGTGAGTGATCCTCACTCTGAATAAACAGTGACACTGTACAGTTACACAGTGAGTGATCCTTATCCTGCTGAATAAACAGTGACTCTGTACAGTTATACAGTGAGTGATCCTCACCATGCTGAATAAACAGTGACTCTGTACAGTTACACAGCGAGTGATCCTCACCCTGCTGAATAAAGAGCGACTCTGTACAGTTACACAGTGAGTGATCCTCACCCTGCTGAATAAACATTGAATCTGTACAGTTACACAGTGAGTGATCCTCACCCTGCTGAATAAACAGTGACTCTGTACAGTTACACAGTGAGTGATCCTCACCCTGAATAAACAGTGTCACTGTACAGTTACACAGTGAGTGATCCTCACCCTGCTGAATAAACAGTCACTCCATACAGTTACAGTGAGTGATCCTTAAACTGCTGAATAAACAGTTACTCTGTACAGTTACACAGTGAGTGATCCTCAGCCTGCTGAATAAACAGTGACTCTGTACAGTTGCACAGTGAGTGATCCTCACCCTGCTGAATGAACTGTCACTCTGTACAGTTACACAGTGAGTGATCCTCACCCTGCTGAATAAACATTCATTCTGTACAGTTACACATTGAGTGATCCTCAGCCTGCTTAATAAACAGTGACTCTGTATAGTTACACAGTGAGTGATCTTTACCCTGCTGAACAAACAGTGACTCGGTACAGATACACAGTGAGTGATCCTCACCCTGCTGAATAAACAATGACTCTGTACAGTTACACAGAGAGCGACCCTCACCCTGCTGAATAAACAGTGACTCTGTACAGTTACAGAGTGAGCGATCCTCACCCTGCTGAATAAACAGTGGCTCTGTACAGTTACACAGTGAGTGATCCTCACCCTGCTGAATAAACAGTGACTCTGTACAGTTACACTGTGAGTGATCCTTATCCTGCTGAATAAACAGTGACTCTGTACAGTTACACAGTGAGTGATCCTCACCCTGCTGATTAAACAGTGACTCTGTACAGTTACACAGTGAGTGTTCCTTATACTGCTGAATAAACAGTGACTCTGTACAGTTACACAGTGAGTGATCCTCACCCTGAATAAACAGTGACACTGTACAGTTACACAGTGAGTGATCCTCACCCTGCTGAACAAACAGTGACTCTGTACAGTTACACAGTGAGTGATCCTCACCATGCTGAATAAACAGTGACACTGTACAGTTACAAAGTGAGTGATCCTCACCCTGCTGAAAAAACAGTGACTCTGTACAGTTACACAGTGAGTGATCCTTATCCTGCTGAATAAACAGTTACTCTGTACAGTTACACAGTGAGTGATCCTTATCCTGCTGAATAAACAGTGACTCTGTACAGTTACACAGTGAGTGATCCTCACCATGCTGAATAAACAGTGACTCTGTACAGTTACACAGTGAGTGATCCTCACCCTGCTGAATAAAGAGTGACTCTGTACAGTTACACAGTGAGTGATCCTCACCCTGCTGAATAAACAGTCACTCCATACAGTTGCAGTGAGTGATCCTTAAACTGCTGAATAAACAGTTACTCTGTACAGTTACACAGTGAGTGATCCTCAGCCTGCTGAATAAACAGTGACTCTGTACAGTTGCACAGTGAGTGATCCTCACCCTGCTGAATGAACAGTCACTCTGTACAGTTACACAGTGAGTGATCCTCACCCTGCTGAATAAACAGTCACTCTGTACAGTTACACAGTGAGTGATCCTCACCCTGCTGAATAAACAGTCACTCCATACAGTTACAGTGAGTGATCCTTAAACTGCTGAATAAACAGTTACTCTGTACAGTTACACAGTGAGTGATCCTCAGCCTGCTGAATAAACAGTGACTCGGTACAGTTGCACAGTGAGTGATCCTCACCCTGCTGAATGAACAGTCACTCTGTACAGTTACACAGTGAGTGATCCTCACCCTGCTGAATAAACATTCATTCTGTACAGTTACACAGTGAGTGATCCTCAGCCTGCTGAATAAACAGTGACTCTGTACAGTTACACAGTGAGTGATCTTTACCCTGCTGAACAAACAGTGACTCGGTACAGATACACAGTGAGTGATCCTCACCCTGCTGAATAAACAGTGACTCTGTACAGTTACACAGTGAGCGAACCTCACCCTGCTGAATAAACAGTGACTCTGTACAGTTACACAGTGAGCGATCCTCACCCTGCTGAAAAAAGAGTGACTCTGTACAGTTACACAGTGAGTGATCCTTATCCTGCTGAATAAACAGTGACTCTGTAAAGTTACACAGTGAGTGATCCTTATCCTGCTGAATAAACAGTGACTCTGTACAGTTACGCAGTGAGTGATCCTCACCATGCTGAATAAACAGTGACTCTGTACAGTTACACAGTGAGTGCTCCTCACTCTGAATAAACAGTGACACTGTACAGTTACACAGTGAGTAATCCATATCCTGCTGAATAAACAGTGACTCTGTACAGTTACACAGTGAGTGATCCTCACCATGCTGAATAAACAGTGACTCTGTACAGTTACACAGCGAGTGATCCTCACCCTGCTGAATAAAGAGCGACTCTGTACAGTTACACAGTGAGTGATCCTCACCCTGCTGAATAAACATTGAATCTGTACAGTTACACAGTGAGTGATCCTTATCCTGCTGAATAAACAGTGACTCTGTAAAGTTACACAGTGAGTGATCCTTATCCTGCTGAATAAACAGTGACTCTGTACAGTTACACAGTGAGTGATCCTCACCCTGCTGAATAAAGAGTGACTCTGTACAGTTACACAGTGAGTGATCCTCACCCTGCTGAATAAACAGTCACTCCATACAGTTGCAGTGAGTGATCCTTAAACTGCTGAATAAACAGTTACTCTGTACAGTTACACAGTGAGTGATCCTCAGCCTGCTGAATAAACAGTGACTCTGTACAGTTGCACAGTGAGTGATCCTCACCCTGCTGAATGAACAGTCACTCTGTACAGTTACACAGTGAGTGATCCTCACCCTGCTGAATAAACAGTCACTCTGTACAGTTACACAGTGAGTGATCCTCAACCTGCTGAATAAACAGTCACTCCATACAGTTACAGTGAGTGATCCTTAAACTGCTGAATAAACAGTTACTCTGTACAGTTACACAGTGAGTGATCCTCAGCCTGCTGAATAAACAGTGACTCTGTACAGTTGCACAGTGAGTGATCCTCACCCTGCTGAATGAACAGTCACTCTGTACAGTTACACAGTGAGTGATCCTCACCCTGCTGAATAAACATTCATTCTGTACAGTTACACAGTGAGTGATCCTCAGCCTGCTGAATAAACAGTGACTCTGTACAGTTACACAGTGAGTGATCTTTACCCTGCTGAACAAACAGTGACTCGGTACAGATACACAGTGAGTGATCCTCACCCTGCTGAATAAACAGTGACTCTGTACAGTTACACAATGAGCGAACCTCACCCTGCTGAATAAACAGTGACTCTGTACAGTTACACAGTGAGCGATCCTCACCCTGCTGAAAAAAGAGTGACTCTGTACAGTTACACAGTGAGTGATCCTTATCCTGCTGAATAAACAGTGACTCTGTAAAGTTACACAGTGAGTGATCCTTATCCTGCTGAATAAACAGTGACTCTGTACAGTTACGCAGTGAGTGATCCTCACCATGCTGAATAAACAGTGACTCTGTACAGTTACACAGTGAGTGCTCCTCACTCTGAATAAACAGTGACACTGTACAGTTACACAGTGAGTGATCCATATCCTGCTGAATAAACAGTGACTCTGTACAGTTACACAGTGAGTGATCCTCACCATGCTGAATAAACAGTGACTCTGTACAGTTACACAGCGAGTGATCCTCACCCTGCTGAATAAAGAGCGACTCTGTACAGTTACACAGTGAGTGATCCTCACCCTGCTGAATAAACATTGAATCTGTACAGTTACACAGTGAGTGATCCTTATCCTGCTGAATAAACAGTGACTCTGTAAAGTTACACAGTGAGTGATCCTTATCCTGCTGAATAAACAGTGACTCTGTACAGTTACACAGTGAGTGATCCTGATCCTGCTGAATAAACAGTGACTCTGTACAGTTACACAGTGAGTGATCCTCACCCTGAATAAACAGTGTCACTGTACAGTTACACAGTGAGTGATCCTCACCCTGCTGAGTAAACAGTCACTCCATACAGTTACAGTGAGTGATCCTTAAACTGCTGAATAAACAGTTACTCTGTACAGTTACACAGTGAGTGATCCTCAGCCTGCTGAATAAACAGTGACTCTGTACAGTTGCACAGTGAGTGATTCTCACCCTGCTGAATGAACTGTCACTCTGTACAGTTACACAGTGAGTGATCCTCACCCTGCTGAATAAACATTCATTCTGTACAGTTACACATTGAGTGATCCTCAGCCTGCTTAATAAACAGTGACTCTGTACAGTTACACAGTCAGTGATCCTCACCCTGCTGAATAAACAGTGACTCTGTACAGTTACACAGTGAGTGATCCTCAGCCTGCTGAATAAACAGTGACTCTGTACAGTTACACAGTGAGTGATCCTCACCCTGCTGAATAAACATTCATTCTATACAGTTACACATTGAGTGATCCTCAGCCTGCTTAATAAACAGTGACTCTGTACAGTTACACAGTGAGTGATCTTCAGCCTGCTGAATAAACAGTGACTCTGTACAGTTACACAGTCAGTGATCCTCACCCTGCTGAATAAACAGTGACTCTGTACAGTTACACAGTGAGTGATCCTCAGCCTGCTGAATAAACAGTTACTCTGTACAGTTACACAGTCAGTGATCCTCACCCTGCTGAATAAACAGTGACTCTGTACAGTTACACAGTGAGTGATCCTCAGCCTGCTGAATAAACAGTGACTCTGTACAGTTACACAGTGAGTGATCCTCAGCCTGCTGAATAAACAGTCACTCTGTACAGTTACACAGTGAGTGATCCTCACCCTGCTGAATAAACAGTGACTCTGTACAGTTACACAGTGAGTGATCTTTACCCTGCTGAATAAACAGTGACTCGGTACAGATACACAGTGAGTGATCCTCACCCTGCTGAATAAACAGTGACTCTGTACAGTTACACAGTGAGCGAACCTCACCCTGCTGAATAAACAGTGACTCTGTACAGTTACACAGTGAGCGATCCTCACCCTGCTGAAAAAAGAGTGACTCTGTACAGTTACACAGTGAGTGATCCTCACCCTGCTGAATAAACAGTGACTCTGTACAGTTACACAGTGAGTGATCTTTACCCTGCTGAATAAACAGTGACTCGGTACAGATACACAGTGAGTGATCCTCACCCTGCTGAATAAACAGTGACTCTGTACAGTTACACAGTGAGCGAACCTCACCCTGCTGAATAAACAGTGACTCTGTACAGTTACACAGTGAGCGATCCTCACCCTGCTGAAAAAAGAGTGACTCTGTACAGTTACACAGTGAGTGATCCTCACCCTGCTGAATAAACAGTGACTCTGTACAGGTACACATTGAGTGATCCTCACCCTGCTGAATAAACAGTGACTCTGTACAGTTACAGTGAGTGATCCTCAACCTGCTGAATAAACAGTGACTCTGTACAGTTACACAGTGAGTGATCCTTATCCTGCTGAATAAACAGTGACTATGTACAGTTACACAGTGAGTGATCCTCACCCTGCTGAATAAACAGTGACTCTGTACAGTTACACAGTGAGTGATCCTTATCCTGCTGAATAAACAGTGACTATGTACAGTTACACAGTGAGTGATCCTCACCCTGAATAAACAGTGACACTGTACAGTTAAACAGTGAGTGATCCTCACCCTGCTGAACAAACAGTGACTCTGTACAGTTACACAGTGAGTGATCCTCACCATGCTGAATAAACAGTGACTCTGTACAGTTACACAGTGAGTGATCCTCACCCTGCAGAAAAAACAGTGACTCTGTACAGTTACACAGTGAGTGATCCTTATCCTGCTGAATAAACAGTGACTCTGTAAAGTTACACAGTGAGTGATCCTTATCCTGCTGAATAAACAGTGACTCTGTACAGTTACGCAGTGAGTGATCCTCACCATGCTGAATAAACAGTGACTCTGTACAGTTAGACAGTGAGTGATCCTCACTCTGAATAAACAGTGACACTGTACAGTTACACAGTGAGTGATCCTTATCCTGCTGAATAAACAGTGACTCTGTACAGTTACACAGTGAGTGATCCTCACCATGCTGAATAAACAGTGACTCTGTACAGTTACACAGCGAGTGATCCTCACCCTGCTGAATAAAGAGCGACTCTGTACAGTTACACAGTGAGTGATCCTCACCCTGCTGAATAAACATTGAATCTGTACAGTTACACAGTGAGTGATCCTCACCCTGCTGAATAAACAGTGACTCTGTACAGTTACACAGTGAGTGATCCTCACCCTGAATAAACAGTGACTCTATACAGTTACACAGTGAGTGATCCTCACCCTGCTGAATAAACAGTCACTCCATACAGTTACAGTGAGTGATCCTTAAACTGCTGAATAAACAGTTACTCTGTACAGTTACACAGTGAGTGATCCTCAGCCTGCTGAATAAACAGTGACTTTGTACAGTTGCACAGTGAGTGATCCTCACCCTGCTGAATGAACTGTCACTCTGTACAGTTACACAGTGAGTGATCTTTACCCTGCTGAACAAACAGTGACTCGGTACAGATACACAGTGAGTGATCCTCACCCTGCTGAATAAACAATGACTCTGTACAGTTACACAGAGAGCGACCCTCACCCTGCTGAATAAACAGTGACTCTGTACAGTTACAGAGTGAGCGATCCTCACCCTGCTGAATAAACAGTGGCTCTGTACAGTTACACAGTGAGTGATCCTCACCCTGCTGAATAAACAGTGACTCTGTGAAGTTACACAGTGAGTGATCCTTATCCTGCTGAATAAACAGTGACTCTGTACAGTTACGCAGTGAGTGATCCTCACCATGCTGAATAATCAGTGACTCTGTACAGTTACACAGTGAGTGCTCCTCACTCTGAATAAACAGTGACACTGTACAGTTACACAGTGAGTGATCCATATCCTGCTGAATAAACAGTGACTCTGTACAGTTACACAGTGAGTGATCCTCACCATGCTGAATAAACAGTGACTCTGTACAGTTACACAGCGAGTGATCCTCACCCTGCTGAATAAAGAGCGACTCTGTACAGTTACACAGTGAGTGATCCTCACCCTGCTGAATAAACATTGAATCTGTACAGTTACACAGTGAGTGATCCTTATCCTGCTGAATAAACAGTGACTCTGTAAAGTTACACAGTGAGTGATCCTTATCCTGCTGAATAAACAGTGACTCTGTACAGTTACACAGTGAGTGATCCTGATCCTGCTGAATAAACAGTGACTCTGTACAGTTACACAGTGAGTGATCCTCACCCTGAATAAACAGTGTCACTGTACAGTTACACAGTGAGTGATCCTCACCCTGCTGAGTAAACAGTCACTCCATACAGTTACAGTGAGTGATCCTTAAACTGCTGAATAAACAGTTACTCTGTACAGTTACACAGTGAGTGATCCTCAGCCTGCTGAATAAACAGTGACTCTGTACAGTTGCACAGTGAGTGATCCTCACCCTGCTGAATGAACTGTCACTCTGTACAGTTACACAGTGAGTGATCCTCACCCTGCTGAATAAACATTGAATCTGTACAGTTACACAGTGAGTGATCCTTATCCTGCTGAATAAACAGTGACTCTGTAAAGTTACACAGTGAGTGATCCTTATCCTGCTGAATAAACAGTGACTCTGTACAGTTACACAGTGAGTGATCCTGATCCTGCTGAATAAACAGTGACTCTGTACAGTTACACAGTGAGTGATCCTCACCCTGAATAAACAGTGTCACTGTACAGTTACACAGTGAGTGATCCTCACCCTGCTGAGTAAACAGTCACTCCATACAGTTACAGTGAGTGATCCTTAAACTGCTGAATAAACAGTTACTCTGTACAGTTACACAGTGAGTGATCCTCAGCCTGCTGAATAAACAGTGACTCTGTACAGTTGCACAGTGAGTGATCCTCACCCTGCTGAATGAACTGTCACTCTGTACAGTTACACAGTGAGTGATCCTCACCCTGCTGAATAAACATTCAGTCTGTACAGTTACACATTGAGTGATCCTCAGCCTGCTTAATAAACAGTGACTGTACAGTTACACAGTGAGTGATCCTCACCCTGCTGAACAAACAGTCACTCTGTACAGTTACACAGTGAGTGATCCTCACCCTGCTGAATAAACATTCATTCTGTACAGTTACACAGTGAGTGATCCTCAGCCTGCTGAATGAACAGTGACTCTGTACAGTTACACAGTGAGTGATCCTCACCCTGCTGAATAAACAGTGACTCTGTACAGTTACACAGTGAGTGATCCTCACCCTGCTGAATAAACAGTGACTCTGTACAGTTACACAGTGAGTGATCCTCACCCTGAATAAACAGTGACACTGTACAGTTACACAGTGAGTGATCCTCACCCTGCTGAATAAACAGTGACTCTGTACAGTTACACAGTGAGTGATCCTTATCCTGCTGAATAAACAGTGACTCTGTACAGTTACACAGTGAGTGATCCTCACCCTGAATAAACAGTGACACTGTACAGTTAAACAGTGAGTGATACTCACCCTGAATAAACAGTGACTCTGTACAGTGACACAGTGAGTGATCCTCACCCTGCTGAACAAACAGTGACTCTGTACAGTTACACAGTGAGTGATCCTCACCATGCTGAATAAACAGTGACTCTGTACAGTTACACAGTGAGTGATCCTCACCCTGAATAAACAGTGACACTGTACAGTTAAACAGTGAGTGATCCTCACCCTGCTGAACAAACAGTGACTCTGTACAGTTACACAGTGAGTGATCCTCACCATGCTGAATAAACAGTGACTCTGTACAGTTACACAGTGAGTGATCCTCACCCTGCAGAAAAAACAGTGACTCTGTACAGTTACACAGTGAGTGATCCTTATCCTGCTGAATAAACAGTGACTCTGTAAAGTTACACAGTGAGTGATCCTTATCCTGCTGAATAAACAGTGACTCTGTACAGTTACGCAGTGAGTGATCCTCACCATGCTGAATAAACAGTGACTCTGTACAGTTAGACAGTGAGTGATCCTCACTCTGAATAAACAGTGACACTGTACAGTTACACAGTGAGTGATCCTTATCCTGCTGAATAAACAGTGACTCTGTACAGTTACACAGTGAGTGATCCTCACCATGCTGAATAAACAGTGACTCTGTACAGTTACACAGCGAGTGATCCTCACCCTGCTGAATAAAGATCGACTCTGTACAGTTACACAGTGAGTGATCCTCACCCTGCTGAATAAACATTGAATCTGTACAGTTACACAGT
This sequence comes from Scyliorhinus torazame, assembly GCF_047496885.1. NCBI lineage: Eukaryota > Metazoa > Chordata > Chondrichthyes > Carcharhiniformes > Scyliorhinidae > Scyliorhinus > Scyliorhinus torazame. The sequence goes on along the minus strand of NC_092731.1, from coordinate 23,631,056 downwards.
GAGTGATCCTCACCCTGCTGAATAAACAGTGACTCTGTACAGTTACACAGTGAGTGATCCTCACCCTGAATAAACAGTGTCACTGTACAGTTACACAGTGAGTGATCCTCACCCTGCTGAATAAACAGTCACTCCATACAGTTACAGTGAGTGATCCTTAAACTGCTGAATAAACAGTTACTCTGTACAGTTACACAGTGAGTGATCCTCAGCCTGCTGAATAAACAGTGACTCTGTACAGTTGCACAGTGAGTGATCCTCACCCTGCTGAATGAACTGTCACTCTGTACAGTTACACAGTGAGTGATCCTCACCCTGCTGAATAAACATTCATTCTGTACAGTTACACATTGAGTGATCCTCAGCCTGCTTAATAAACAGTGACTCTGTACAGTTACACAGTGAGTGATCCTTATCCTGCTGAATAAACAGTGACTCGGTACAGATACACAGTGAGTGATCCTCACCCTGCTGAATAAACAATGACTCTGTACAGTTACACAGAGAGCGACACTCACCCTGCTGAATAAACAGTGACTCTGTACAGTTACAGAGTGAGCGATCCTCACCATGCTGAATAAACAGTGGCTCTGTACAGTTACACAGTGAGTGATCCTCACCCTGCTGAATAAACAGTGACTCTGTACAGTTACACTGTGAGTGATCCTTATCCTGCTGAATAAACAGTGACTCTGTACAGTTACACAGTGAGTGATCCTCACCCTGCTGATTAAACAGTGACTCTGTACAGTTACACAGTGAGTGTTCCTTATACTGCTGAATAAACAGTGACTCTGTACAGTTACACAGTGAGTGATCCTCACCCTGAATAAACAGTGACACTGTACAGTTACACAGTGAGTGATCCTCACCCTGCTGAACAAACAGTGACTCTGTACAGTTACACAGTGAGTGATCCTCACCATGCTGAATAAACAGTGACTCTGTACAGTTACAAAGTGAGTGATCCTCACCCTGCTGAAAAAACAGTGACTCTGTACAGTTACTCAGTGAGTGATCCTTATCCTGCTGAATAAACAGTGACTCTGTACAGTTACACAGTGAGTGATCCCTATCCTGCTGAATAAACAGTGACTCTGTACAGTTACACAGTGAGTGATCCTCACCATGCTGAATAAACAGTGACTCTGTACAGTTACACAGTGAGTGATCCTCACCCTGCTGAATAAAGAGTGACTCTGTACAGTTAGACAGTGAGTGATCCTCACCCTGCTGAATAAACAGTCACTCCATACAGTTGCAGTGAGTGATCCTTAAACTGCTGAATAAACAGTTACTCTGTACAGTTACACAGTGAGTGATCCTCAGCCTGCTGAATAAACAGTGACTCTGTACAGTTGCACAGTGAGTGATCCTCACCCTGCTGAATGAACAGTCACTCTGTACAGTTACACAGTGAGTGATCCTCACCCTGCTGAATAAACAGTCACTCTGTACAGTTACACAGTGAGTGATCCTCACCCTGCTGAATAAACAGTCACTCCATACAGTTACAGTGAGTGATCCTTAAACTGCTGAATAAACAGTTACTCTGTACAGTTACACAGTGAGTGATCCTCAGCCTGCTGAATAAACAGTGACTCTGTACAGTTGCACAGTGAGTGATCCTCACCCTGCTGAATGAACAGTCACTCTGTACAGTTACACAGTGAGTGATCCTCACCCTGCTGAATAAACATTCATTCTGTACAGTTACACAGTGAGTGATTCTCAGCCTGCTGAATAAACAGTGACTCTGTACAGTTACACAGTGAGTGATCCTCACCCTGCTGAATAAACAGTGACTCTGTACAGTTACACAGTGAGCGAACCTCACCCTGCTGAATAAACAGTGACTCTGTACAGTTACACAGTGAGCGATCCTCACCCTGCTGAAAAAAGAGTGACTCTGTACAGTTACACAGTGAGTGATCCTCACCCTGCTGAATAAACAGTGACTCTGTACAGTTACACAGTGAGTGATCCTTATCCTGCTGAATAAACAGTGACTCTGTACAGTTACACAGTGAGTGATCCTCACCCTGCTGAATAAACAGTGACTCTGTACAGTTACACAGTGAGTGATCCTTATCCTGCTGAATAAACAGTGACTATGTACAGTTACACAGTGAGTGATCCTCACCCTGAATAAACAGTGACACTGTACAGTTACACAGTGAGTGATCCTCACCCTGCTGAACAAACAGTGACTCTGTACAGTTACACAGTGAGTGATCCTCACCATGCTGAATAAACAGTGACTCTGTACAGTTACACAGTGAGTGATCCTCACCCTGCTGAAAAAACAGTGACTCTGTACAGTTACACAGTGAGTGATCCTTATCCTGCTGAATAAACAGTGACTCTGTACAGTTACACAGTGAGTGATCCTTATCCTGCTGAATAAACAGTGACTCTGTACAGTTACGCAGTGAGTGATCCTCACCATGCTGAATAAACAGTGACTCTGTACAGTTACACAGTGAGTGATCCTCACTCTGAATAAACAGTGACACTGTACAGTTACACAGTGAGTGATCCTCACCCTGCTGAATAAACAGTGACTCTGTACAGATACACAGTGAGTGATCATCACCCTGCTGAATAAACAGTGACTCTGTCTTGTTACACAGTGAGTAATCCTCACCCTGCTGAATAAACAGGCACTCTCTACAGTTACACAGTGAGTGATCCTCGCCCTGCTGAATAAACAGTCACTCTGTACAGTTACACAGTGAGTGATCCTCACCCTGCTGAATAAACAGTGACTCTGTACAGTTACACAGTGAGTGATCCTCACCCTGAATAAACAGTGTCACTGTACAGTTACACAGTGAGTGATCCTCACCCTGCTGAATAAACAGTCACTCCATACAGTTACAGTGAGTGATCCTTAAACTGCTGAATAAACAGTCACTCTGCACAGTTACACAGTGAGTGATCCTCACCCTGCTGAATAAACAGTGACTCTGTACAGTTGCACAGTGAGTGATCCTCACCCTGCTGAATGAACTGTCACTCTGTACAGTTACACAGTGAGTGATCCTCACCCTGCTGAATAAACATTCATTCTGTACAGTTACACAGTGAGTGATCCTCACCCTGCTGAATAAACAGTGACTCTGTACAGTTACACAGTGAGTGATCCTCACCCTGCTGAATAAACAGTGACTCTGTACAGTTACACAGTGAGTGATCCTCAGCCTGCTGAATAAACAGTGACTCTGTACAGTTACACAGTGAGTGATCTTTACCCTGCTGAACAAACAGTGACTCTGTACCGTTACACAGTGAGTGATCCTCACCCTGCTGAATAAACAGTGACTCTGTAGAGTTACACAGTGAGTGATCCTCAGCCTGCTGAATAAACAGTGACTCTGTACAGTTACACAGTGAGTGATCTTTACCCTGCTGAATAAACAGTGACTCTGTACAGTTACACAGTGAGTGATCCTCAGCCTGCTGAACAAACAGTGACTCTGTACAGTTACACAGTGAGTGATCCTCACCCTGCTGAATAAACAGTGACTCTGTACAGTTACACAGAGAGCGACCCTCACCCTGCTGAATAAACAGTGACTCTGTACAGTTACAGAGTGAGCGATCCAAACACTGCTGAATAAACAGTGGCTCTGTACAGGTACACAGTGAGTGATCATCACCCTGAAAAAACAGTGACTCTGTACAGTTACACAGTGAGTGATCCTCACCCTGCTGAATACACAGTGACTCTGTACAGTTACACATTGAGTGATCCTCACCCTGCTGAATAAACAGTGATTCGGTACAGTTACACTGTGAGTGATCCTTATCCTGCTGAATAAACAGTGACTCTGTACAGTTACACAGTGAGTGATCCTCACCCTGCTGAATAAACAGTGACTCTGTACAGTTACACAGTGAGTGTTCCTTATACTGCTGAATACACAGTGACTCTGTACAGTCACACAGTGAGTGATCCTCACCCTGCTGAATGAACAGTGACTCTGTACAGTTACACATTGAGTGATCCTCACCCTGCTGAATAAACAGTGATTCTGTACAGTTACACTGTGAGTGATCCTTATCCTGCTGAATAAACAGTGACTCTGTACAGTTACACAGTGAGTGATCCTCACCCTGCTGAATAAACAGTGACTCTGTACAGTTACACAGTGAGTGTTCCTTATACTGCTGAATAAACAGTGACTCTGTACAGTTACACAGTGAGTGAACCTCACCCTGAATAAACAGTGACACTGTACAGTTACACAGTGAGTGATCCTCACCCAACTGAATAAACAGTGACTCTGTACAGTTACACAGTGAGAGATCCTCACCATGCTGAATAAACAGTGACTCTGTACAGTTACACAGTGAATGATCCTCACCCTGCTGAAAAAACAGTGACTCTGTACAGTTACACAGTGAGTGATCCTTATCCTGCTGAATAAACAGTGACTCTGTACAGTTACACAGTGAGTGATCCTTATCCTGCTGAATAAACAGTGACTCTGTACAGTTACACAGTGAGTGATCCTCACCATGCTGAATAAACAGTGACTCTGTACAGTTACACAGTGAGTGACCCTCACCCTGCTGAATAAACAGTCACTCCATACAGTTACAGTGAGTGATCCTTAAACTGCTGAATAAACAGTTACTCTGTACAGTTACACAGTGAGTGATCCTAAGCCTGCTGAATAAACAGTGACTCTGTACAGTTGCACAGTGAGTGATCCTCACCCTGCTGAATGAACAGTCACTCTGTACAGTTACACAGTGAGTGATCCTCACCCTGCTGAATAAACAGTCACTCTGTACAGTTACACAGTGAGTGATCCTCACCCTGCTGAATAAACAGTCACTCCATACAGTTACAGTGAGTGATCCTTAAACTGCTGAATAAACAGTTACTCTGTACAGTTACACAGTGAGTGATCCTCAGCCTGCTGAATAAACAGTGACTCTGTACAGTTGCACAGTGAGTGATCCTCGCCCTGCTGAATGAACAGTCACTCTGTACAGTTACACAGTGAGTGATCCTCACCCTGCTGAATAAACATTCATTCTGTACAGTTACACAGTGAGTGATCCTCAGCCTGCTGAATAAACAGTGACTCTGTACAGTTACATAGTGAGTGATCTTTACCCTGCTGAACAAACAGTGACTCGGTACAGATACACAGTGAGTGATCCTCACCCTGCTGAATAAACAGTGACTCTGTACAGTTACACAGTGAGTGATCCTCACCCTGCTGAATAAACAGTGACTCTGTACAGTTACACAGTGAGCGAACCTCACCCTGCTGAATAAACAGTGACTCTGTACAGTTACACAGTGAGCGATCCTCACCCTGCTTATAAAAGAGTGACTCTGTACAGTTACACAGTGAGTGATCCTCACCCTGCTGAATAAACAGTGACTCTGTACAGTTACACAGTGAGTGATCCTCACCCTGCTGAATAAACAGTGACTCTGTACAGTTACACAGTGAGTGATCCTTATCCTGCTGAATAAACAGTGACTATGTACAGTTACACAGTGAGTGATCCTCACCCTGAATAAACAGTGACACTGTACAGTTACACAGTGAGTGATCCTCACCCTGCTGAACAAACAGTGACTCTGTACAGTTACACAGTGAGTCATCCTCACCATGCTGAATAAACAGTGACTCTGTACAGTTACACAGTGAGTGATCCTCACCCTGCTGAAAAAACAGTGACTCTGTACAGTTACACAGTGAGTGATCCTTATCCTGCTGAATAAACAGTGACTCTGTACAGTTACACAGTGAGTGATCCTTATCCTGCTGAATAAACAGTGACTCTGTACAGTTACGCAGTGAGTGATCCTCACCATGCTGAATAAACAGTGACTCTGTACAGTTACACAGTGAGTGATCCTCACTCTGAATAAACAGTGACACTGTACAGTTACACAGTGAGTGATCCTCACCCTGCTGAATAAACAGTGACTCCGTACAGTTACACAGTGAGTGATCATCACCCTGCTGAATAAACAGTTACTCTGTCTTGTTACACAGTGAGTGATCCTCACCCTGCTGAATAAACAGGCACTCTGTACAGTTACAGTGAGTGATCCTTAAACTGCTGAATAAACAGTTACTCTGTACAGTTACACAGTGAGTGATCCTCAGCCTGCTGAATAAACAGTGACTCTGTACAGTTGCACAGTGAGTGATTCTCACCCTGCTGAATGAACAGTCTCTCTGTACAGTTACAGAGTGAGTGATCCTCACCCTGCTGAATAAACAGTGACTCTGTACAGTTACACAGTGAGTGATCCTCAGCCTGCTGAATAACAGTGACTCTGTACAGTTACACAGTGAGTGATCTTTACCCTGCTGAACAAACAGTGACTCGGTACAGTTACACAGTGAGTGATCTTTACCCTGCTGAATAAACAGTGACTCTGTACAGTTACACAGTTAGTGATCCTCACCCTGCTGAATAAACTGTGACTCTGTACAGTTACACAGTGAGTGATCCTCACCCTGCTGAATAAACAGTGACTCTGTACAGTTACACAGTGAGCGACCCTCACCCTGCTGAATAAACAGTGACTCTGTACATTTACACAGTAAGCGATCCTCACCCTGCTGAATAAAGAGTGACTCTGTACAGTTACACAGTGAGCGACCCTCACCCTGCTGAATAAACAGTGACTCTGTACATTTACACAGTAAGCGATCCTCACCCTGCTGAATAAAGAGTGACTCTGTACAGTTACACAGTGAGTGATCCTCACCCTGCTGAATAAACAGTCACTCTGTACAGTTACACAGTGAGTGATCCTAACCCTGCTGAATAAACAGTGACTCTGTACAGTTACACAGTGAGTGATGCTCACCCTGCTGAATCAACAGTGACTCTGTACAGTTACACAGTGAGTGATGCTCACCCTGCTGAATAAACAGTGACTCTGTACAGTTACACAGTGAGTGATCCTCACCCTGCTGAATAAACAGTGACTCTGTACAGTTACACAGTGAGTGATCCTTATCGTGCTGAATAAACAGTGACTCTGTAGATATACACAGTGAGTGATCCTTATCCTGCTGAATAAACAGTGACTCTGTACAGTTACACAGTGAGTGATCCTCACCATGCTGAATAAACAGTGACTCTGTACAGTTACACAGTGAGTGATCCTTATCGTGCTGAATAAACAGTGACTCTGTAGATATACACAGTGAGTGATCCTTATCCTGCTGAATAAACAGTGACTCTGTACAGTTACACAGTGAGTGATCCTCACCATGCTGAATAAACAGTGACTCTGTACAGTTACACAGCGAGTGATCCTTATCCTGCTGAATAAACAGTGACTCTGTACAGTTACACAGTGAGTGATCCTTATCCTGCTGAATAAACAGCGACTCTGTACGGTTACACAGTGAGTGATCCTCACACTGCTGAATAAACAGTGACTCTGTACAGTTACACAGTGAGTGATCATCACCCTGCTGAACAAACAGTGACTCTGTACAGTTACACAGTGAGTGATCCTCACCATGCTGAATAAACAGTGACTCTGTACAGTTACACAGCGAGTGATCCTTATCCTGCTGAATAAACAGCGACTCTGTACGGTTACACAGTGAGTGATCCTCACACTGCTGAATAAACAGTGACTCTGTACAGTTACACAGCGAGTGATCATTATCCTGCTGAATAAACAGCGACTCTGTACGGTTACACAGTGAGTGATCCTCACACTGCTGAATAAACAGTGACTCTGTACAGTTACACAGTGAGTGATCCTCACCCTGCTGAATAAACAGTGACTCTGTACAGTTACACAGTGAGTGATCCTCACCATGCTGAATAAACAGTGACTCTGTACAGTTACACAGTGAGTGATCCTTATCGTGCTGAATAAACAGTGACTCTGTAGATATACACAGCGAGTGATCCTTATCCTGCTGAATAAACAGTGACTCTGTACAGTTACACAGTGAGTGATCCTCACCCTGAATAAACAGTGACTCTGTACAGTTACACAGTGAGTGATCATCACCCTGCTGAATAAAGAGCGACTCTGTACAGTTACACAGCGAGTGATCCTCACCCTGCTGAATAAACAGTGACTCTGTACAGTTACACAGTGAGTGATCCTCACCATGCTGAATAAACAGTGACTCTGTACAGTTACACAGTGAGTGATCCTCACCCTGCTGAACAAACAGTGACTCTGTACAGTTACACAGTGAGTGATCCTCACCATGCTGAATAAACAGTGACTCTGTACAGTTACACAGTGAGTGATCCTTATCCTGCTGAATAAACAGTGACTCTGTACAGTTACACAGTGAGTGATCCTCACCATGCTGAATAAACAGTGACTCTGTACAGTTACACAGCGAGTGATCCTCACCCTGCTGAATAAAGAGCGACTCTGTACAGTTACACAGCGAGTGATCCTCACCCTGCTGAATAAACAGTGACTCTGTACAGTTACACAGTGAGTGATCCCCACCCTGCTGAATAAACAGTGACTCTGTACAGTTACACAGTGAGTGATCCTCACCATGCTGAATAAACAGTGACTCTGTACAGTTACACAGTGAGTGATCCTCACCATGCTGAATAAACAGTGACTCTGTACAGTTACACAGTGAGTGATCCTCACCATGCTGAATAAACAGTGACTCTGTACAGTTACACAGTGAGTGATCCTCACCCTGCTGAACAAACAGTGACTCTGTACAGTTACACAGTGAGTGATCCTCACCATGCTGAATAAACAGTGACTCTGTACAGTTACACAGTGAGTGATCCTCACCCTGCAGAAAAAACAGTGACTCTGTACAGTTACACAGTGAGTGATCCTTATCGTGCTGAATAAACAGTGACTCTGTAGATATACACAGTGAGTGATCCTTATCCTGCTGAATAAACAGTGACTCTGTACAGTTACACAGTGAGTGATCCTCACCATGCTGAATAAACAGTGACTCTGTACAGTTACACAGCGAGTGATCCTTATCCTGCTGAATAAACAGTGACTCTGTACAGTTACACAGTGAGTGATCCTTATCCTGCTGAATAAACAGCGACTCTGTACGGTTACACAGTGAGTGATCCTCACACTGCTGAATAAACAGTGACTCTGTACAGTTACACAGTGAGTGATCATCACCCTGCTGAACAAACAGTGACTCTGTACAGTTACACAGTGAGTGATCCTCACCATGCTGAATAAACAGTGACTCTGTACAGTTACACAGCGAGTGATCCTTATCCTGCTGAATAAACAGCGACTCTGTACGGTTACACAGTGAGTGATCCTCACACTGCTGAATAAACAGTGACTCTGTACAGTTACACAGCGAGTGATCATTATCCTGCTGAATAAACAGCGACTCTGTACGGTTACACAGTGAGTGATCCTCACACTGCTGAATAAACAGTGACTCTGTACAGTTACACAGTGAGTGATCCTCACCCTGCTGAATAAACAGTGACTCTGTACAGTTACACAGTGAGTGATCCTCACCATGCTGAATAAACAGTGACTCTGTACAGTTACACAGTGAGTGATCCTTATCGTGCTGAATAAACAGTGACTCTGTAGATATACACAGCGAGTGATCTTTATCCTGCTGAATAAACAGTGACTCTGTACAGTTACACAGTGAGTGATCCTCACCCTGAATAAACAGTGACTCTGTACAGTTACACAGTGAGTGATCATCACCCTGCTGAATAAAGAGCGACTCTGTACAGTTACACAGCGAGTGATCCTCACCCTGCTGAATAAACAGTGACTCTGTACAGTTACACAGTGAGTGATCCTCACCATGCTGAATAAACAGTGACTCTGTACAGTTACACAGTGAGTGATCCTCACCCTGCTGAACAAACAGTGACTCTGTACAGTTACACAGTGAGTGATCCTCACCATGCTGAATAAACAGTGACTCTGTACAGTTACACAGTGAGTGATCCTTATCCTGCTGAATAAACAGTGACTCTGTACAGTTACACAGTGAGTGATCCTCACCATGCTGAATAAACAGTGACTCTGTACAGTTACACAGCGAGTGATCCTCACCCTGCTGAATAAAGAGCGACTCTGTACAGTTACACAGCGAGTGATCCTCACCCTGCTGAATAAACAGTGACTCTGTACAGTTACACAGTGAGTGATCCTCACCCTGCTGAATAAACAGTGACTCTGTACAGTTACACAGTGAGTGATCCTCACCATGCTGAATAAACAGTGACTCTGTACAGTTACACAGTGAGTGATCCTCACCATGCTGAATAAACAGTGACTCTGTACAGTTACACAGTGAGTGATCCTCACCATGCTGAATAAACAGTGACTCTGTACAGTTACACAGTGAGTGATCCTCACCCTGCTGAACAAACAGTGACTCTGTACAGTTACACAGTGAGTGATCCTCACCATGCTGAATAAACAGTGACTCTGTACAGTTACACAGTGAGTGATCCTCACCCTGCAGAAAAAACAGTGACTCTGTACAGTTACACAGTGAGTGATCCTTATCCTGCTGAATAAACAGTGACTCTGTAAAGTTACACAGTGAGTGATCCTTATCCTGCTGAATAAACAGTGACTCTGTACAGTTACGCAGTGAGTGATCCTCACCATGCTGAATAAACAGTGACTCTGTACAGTTAGACAGTGAGTGATCCTCACTCTGAATAAACAGTGACACTGTACAGTTACACAGTGAGTGATCCTTATCCTGCTGAATAAACAGTGACTCTGTACAGTTACACAGTGAGTGATCCTTATCCTGCTGAATAAACAGTGACTCTGTAAAGTTACACAGTGAGTGATCCTTATCCTGCTGAATAAACAGTGACTCTGTACAGTTACGCAGTGAGTGATCCTCACCATGCTGAATAAACAGTGACTCTGTACAGTTAGACAGTGAGTGATCCTCACTCTGAATAAACAGTGACACTGTACAGTTACACAGTGAGTGATCCTTATCCTGCTGAATAAACAGTGACTCTGTACAGTTACACAGTGAGTGATCCTCACCATGCTGAATAAACAGTGACTCTGTACAGTTACACAGCGAGTGATCCTCACCCTGCTGAATAAAGATCGACTCTGTACAGTTACACAGTGAGTGATCCTCACCCTGCTGAATAAACATTGAATCTGTACAGTTACACAGTGAGTGATCCTCACCCTGCTGAATAAACAGTGACTCTGTACAGTTACACAGTGAGTGATCCTCACCCTGCTGAATAAACAGTGTCACTGTACAGTTACACAGTGAGTGATCCTCACCCTGCTGAATAAACAGTCACTCCATACAGTTACAGTGAGTGATCCTTAAACTGCTGAATAAACAGTTACTCTGTACAGTTACACAGTGAGTGATCCTCAGCCTGCTGAATAAACAGTGACTCTGTACAGTTGCACAGTGAGTGATCCTCACCCTGCTGAATGAACTGTCACTCTGTACAGTTACACAGTGAGTGATCCTCACCCTGCTGAATAAACATTCATTCTGTACAGTTACACATTGAGTGATCCTCAGCCTGCTTAATAAACAGCGACTCTGTACAGTTACACAGTGAGTGATCTTTACCCTGCTGAACAAACAGTGACTCGGTACAGATACACAGTGAGTGATCCTCACCCTGCTGAATAAACAATGACTCTGTACAGTTACACAGAGAGCGACCCTCACCCTGCTGAATAAACAGTGACTCTGTACAGTTACAGAGTGAGCGATCCTCACCCTGCTGAATAAACAGTGGCTCTGTACAGTTACACAGTGAGTGATCCTCACCCTGCTGAATAAACAGTGACTCTGTACAGTTACACTGTGAGTGATCCTTATCCTGCTGAATAAACAGTGACTCTGTACAGTTACACAGTGAGTGATCCTCACCCTGCTGATTAAACAGTGACTCTGTACAGTTACACAGTGAGTGTTCCTTATACTGCTGAATAAACAGTGACTCTGTACAGTTACACAGTGAGTGATCCTCACCCTGAATAAACAGTGACACTGTACAGTTACACAGTGAGTGATCCTCACCCTGCTGAACAAACAGTGACTCTGTACAGTTACACAGTGAGTGATCCTCACCATGCTGAATAAACAGTGACTCTGTACAGTTACAAAGTGAGTGATCCTCACCCTGCTGAAAAAACAGTGACTCTGTACAGTTACACAGTGAGTGATCCTTATCCTGCTGAATAAACAGTGACTCTGTACAGTTACACAGTGAGTGATCCTTATCCTGCTGAATAAACAGTGACTCTGTACAGTTACACAGTGAGTGATCCTCACCATGCTGAATAAACAGTGACTCTGTACAGTTACACAGTGAGTGATCCTCACCCTGCTGAATAAAGAGTGACTCTGTACAGTTACACAGTGAGTGATCCTCACCCTGCTGAATAAACAGTCACTCCATACAGTTGCAGTGAGTGATCCTTAAACTGCTGAATAAACAGTTACTCTGTACAGTTACACAGTGAGTGATCCTCAGCCTGCTGAATAAACAGTGACTCTGTACAGTTGCACAGTGAGTGATCCTCACCCTGCTGAATGAACAGTCACTCTGTACAGTTACACAGTGAGTGATCCTCACCCTGCTGAATAAACAGTCACTCTGTACAGTTACACAGTGAGTGATCCTCACCCTGCTGAATAAACAGTCACTCCATACAGTTACAGTGAGTGATCCTTAAACTGCTGAATAAACAGTTACTCTGTACAGTTACACAGTGAGTGATCCTCAGCCTGCTGAATAAACAGTGACTCTGTATAGTTGCACAGTGAGTGATCCTCACCCTGCTGAATGAACAGTCACTCTGTACAGTTACACAGTGAGTGATCCTCACCCTGCTGAATAAACATTCATTCTGTACAGTTACACAGTGAGTGATTCTCAGCCTGCTGAATAAACAGTGACTCTGTACAGTTACACAGTGAGTGATCCTCACCCTGCTGAATAAACAGTGACTCTGTACAGTTACACAGTGAGCGAACCTCACCCTGCTGAATAAACAGTCACTCTGTACAGTTACACAGTGAGTGATCCTCACCCTGCTGAATAAACAGTCACTCCATACAGTTACAGTGAGTGATCCTTAAACTGCTGAATAAACAGTTACTCTGTACAGTTACACAGTGAGTGATCCTCAGCCTGCTGAATAAACAGTGACTCTGTATAGTTGCACAGTGAGTGATCCTCACCCTGCTGAATGAACAGTCACTCTGTACAGTTACACAGTGAGTGATCCTCACCCTGCTGAATAAACATTCATTCTGTACAGTTACACAGTGAGTGATTCTCAGCCTGCTGAATAAACAGTGACTCTGTACAGTTACACAGTGAGTGATCCTCACCCTGCTGAATAAACAGTGACTCTGTACAGTTACACAGTGAGCGAACCTCACCCTGCTGAATAAACAGTGACTCTGTACAGTTACACAGTGAGCGATCCTCACCCTGCTGAAAAAAGAGTGACTCTGTACAGTTACACAGTGAGTGATCCTCACCCTGCTGAATAAACAGTGACTCTGTACAGTTACACAGTGAGTGATCATTATCCTGCTGAATAAACAGTGACTCTGTACAGTTACACAGTGAGTGATCCTCACCCTGCTGAATAAACAGTGACTCTGTACAGTTACACAGTGAGTGATCCTTATCCTGCTGAATAAACAGTGACTATGTACAGTTACACAGTGAGTGATCCTCACCCTGAATAAACAGTGACACTGTACAGTTACACAGTGAGTGATCCTCACCCTGCTGAACAAACAGTGACTCTGTACAGTTACACAGTGAGTGATCCTCACCATGCTGAATAAACAGTGACTCTGTACAGTTACACAGTGAGTGATCCTCACCCTGCTGAACAAACAGTGACTCTGTACAGTTACACAGTGAGTGATCCTCACCATGCTGAATAAACAGTGACTCTGTACAGTTACACAGTGAGTGATCCTTATCCTGCTGAATAAACAGTGACTCTGTACAGTTACACAGTGAGTGATCCTCACCATGCTGAATAAACAGTGACTCTGTACAGTTACACAGCGAGTGATCCTCACCCTGCTGAATAAAGAGCGACTCTGTACAGTTACACAGCGAGTGATCCTCACCCTGCTGAATAAACAGTGACTCTGTACAGTTACACAGTGAGTGATCCTCACCCTGCTGAATAAACAGTGACTCTGTACAGTTACACAGTGAGTGATCCTCACCATGCTGAATAAACAGTGACTCTGTACAGTTACACAGTGAGTGATCCTCACCATGCTGAATAAACAGTGACTCTGTACAGTTACACAGTGAGTGATCCTCACCATGCTGAATAAACAGTGACTCTGTACAGTTACACAGTGAGTGATCCTCACCCTGCTGAACAAACAGTGACTCTGTACAGTTACACAGTGAGTGATCCTCACCATGCTGAATAAACAGTGACTCTGTACAGTTACACAGTGAGTGATCCTCACCCTGCAGAAAAAACAGTGACTCTGTACAGTTACACAGTGAGTGATCCTTATCCTGCTGAATAAACAGTGACTCTGTAAAGTTACACAGTGAGTGATCCTTATCCTGCTGAATAAACAGTGACTCTGTACAGTTACGCAGTGAGTGATCCTCACCATGCTGAATAAACAGTGACTCTGTACAGTTAGACAGTGAGTGATCCTCACTCTGAATAAACAGTGACACTGTACAGTTACACAGTGAGTGATCCTTATCCTGCTGAATAAACAGTGACTCTGTACAGTTACACAGTGAGTGATCCTTATCCTGCTGAATAAACAGTGACTCTGTAAAGTTACACAGTGAGTGATCCTTATCCTGCTGAATAAACAGTGACTCTGTACAGTTACGCAGTGAGTGATCCTCACCATGCTGAATAAACAGTGACTCTGTACAGTTAGACAGTGAGTGATCCTCACTCTGAATAAACAGTGACACTGTACAGTTACACAGTGAGTGATCCTTATCCTGCTGAATAAACAGTGACTCTGTACAGTTACACAGTGAGTGATCCTCACCATGCTGAATAAACAGTGACTCTGTACAGTTACACAGCGAGTGATCCTCACCCTGCTGAATAAAGATCGACTCTGTACAGTTACACAGTGAGTGATCCTCACCCTGCTGAATAAACATTGAATCTGTACAGTTACACAGTGAGTGATCCTCACCCTGCTGAATAAACAGTGACTCTGTACAGTTACACAGTGAGTGATCCTCACCCTGCTGAATAAACAGTGTCACTGTACAGTTACACAGTGAGTGATCCTCACCCTGCTGAATAAACAGTCACTCCATACAGTTACAGTGAGTGATCCTTAAACTGCTGAATAAACAGTTACTCTGTACAGTTACACAGTGAGTGATCCTCAGCCTGCTGAATAAACAGTGACTCTGTACAGTTGCACAGTGAGTGATCCTCACCCTGCTGAATGAACTGTCACTCTGTACAGTTACACAGTGAGTGATCCTCACCCTGCTGAATAAACATTCATTCTGTACAGTTACACATTGAGTGATCCTCAGCCTGCTTAATAAACAGCGACTCTGTACAGTTACACAGTGAGTGATCTTTACCCTGCTGAACAAACAGTGACTCGGTACAGATACACAGTGAGTGATCCTCACCCTGCTGAATAAACAATGACTCTGTACAGTTACACAGAGAGCGACCCTCACCCTGCTGAATAAACAGTGACTCTGTACAGTTACAGAGTGAGCGATCCTCACCCTGCTGAATAAACAGTGGCTCTGTACAGTTACACAGTGAGTGATCCTCACCCTGCTGAATAAACAGTGACTCTGTACAGTTACACTGTGAGTGATCCTTATCCTGCTGAATAAACAGTGACTCTGTACAGTTACACAGTGAGTGATCCTCACCCTGCTGATTAAACAGTGACTCTGTACAGTTACACAGTGAGTGTTCCTTATACTGCTGAATAAACAGTGACTCTGTACAGTTACACAGTGAGTGATCCTCACCCTGAATAAACAGTGACACTGTACAGTTACACAGTGAGTGATCCTCACCCTGCTGAACAAACAGTGACTCTGTACAGTTACACAGTGAGTGATCCTCACCATGCTGAATAAACAGTGACTCTGTACAGTTACAAAGTGAGTGATCCTCACCCTGCTGAAAAAACAGTGACTCTGTACAGTTACACAGTGAGTGATCCTTATCCTGCTGAATAAACAGTGACTCTGTACAGTTACACAGTGAGTGATCCTTATCCTGCTGAATAAACAGTGACTCTGTACAGTTACACAGTGAGTGATCCTCACCATGCTGAATAAACAGTGACTCTGTACAGTTACACAGTGAGTGATCCTCACCCTGCTGAATAAAGAGTGACTCTGTACAGTTACACAGTGAGTGATCCTCACCCTGCTGAATAAACAGTCACTCCATACAGTTGCAGTGAGTGATCCTTAAACTGCTGAATAAACAGTTACTCTGTACAGTTACACAGTGAGTGATCCTCAGCCTGCTGAATAAACAGTGACTCTGTACAGTTGCACAGTGAGTGATCCTCACCCTGCTGAATGAACAGTCACTCTGTACAGTTACACAGTGAGTGATCCTCACCCTGCTGAATAAACAGTCACTCTGTACAGTTACACAGTGAGTGATCCTCACCCTGCTGAATAAACAGTCACTCCATACAGTTACAGTGAGTGATCCTTAAACTGCTGAATAAACAGTTACTCTGTACAGTTACACAGTGAGTGATCCTCAGCCTGCTGAATAAACAGTGACTCTGTATAGTTGCACAGTGAGTGATCCTCACCCTGCTGAATGAACAGTCACTCTGTACAGTTACACAGTGAGTGATCCTCACCCTGCTGAATAAACATTCATTCTGTACAGTTACACAGTGAGTGATTCTCAGCCTGCTGAATAAACAGTGACTCTGTACAGTTACACAGTGAGTGATCCTCACCCTGCTGAATAAACAGTGACTCTGTACAGTTACACAGTGAGCGAACCTCACCCTGCTGAATAAACAGTGACTCTGTACAGTTACACAGTGAGCGATCCTCACCCTGCTGAAAAAAGAGTGACTCTGTACAGTTACACAGTGAGTGATCCTCACCCTGCTGAATAAACAGTGACTCTGTACAGTTACACAGTGAGTGATCATTATCCTGCTGAATAAACAGTGACTCTGTACAGTTACACAGTGAGTGATCCTCACCCTGCTGAATAAACAGTGACTCTGTACAGTTACACAGTGAGTGATCCTTATCCTGCTGAATAAACAGTGACTATGTACAGTTACACAGTGAGTGATCCTCACCCTGAATAAACAGTGACACTGTACAGTTACACAGTGAGTGATCCTCACCCTGCTGAACAAACAGTGACTCTGTACAGTTACACAGTGAGTGATCCTCACCATGCTGAATAAACAGTGACTCTGTACAGTTACACAGTGAGTGATCCTCACCCTGCTGAAAAAACAGTGACTCTGTACAGTTACACAGTGAGTGATCCTTATCCTGCTGAATAAACAGTGACTCTGTACAGTTACACAGTGAGTGATCCTTATCCTGCTGAATAAACAGTGACTCTGTACAGTTACGCAGTGAGTGATCCTCACCATGCTGAATAAACAGTGACTCTGTACAGTTACACAGTGAGTGATCCTCACTCTGAATAAACAGTGACACTGTACAGTTACACAGTGAGTGATCCTCACCCTGCTGAATAAACAGTGACTCTGTACAGATACACAGTGAGTGATCATCACCCTGCTGAATAAACAGTGACTCTGTCTTGTTACACAGTGAGTAATCCTCACCCTGCTGAATAAACAGGCACTCTCTACAGTTACACAGTGAGTGATCCTCACCCTGCTGAATAAACAGTCACTCTGTACAGTTACACAGTGAGTGATCCTCACCCTGCTGAATAAACAGTGACTCTGTACAGTTACACAGTGAGTGATCCTCACCCTGAATAAACAGTGTCACTGTACAGTTACACAGTGAGTGATCCTCACCCTGCTGAATAAACAGTCACTCTGTACAGTTACACAGTGAGTGATCCTCACCCTGCTGAATAAACAGTGACTCTGTACAGGTACACAGTGAGTGATCCTCAGCCTGCTGAATAAACAGTGACTGTACAGTTACACAGTGAGTGATCTTTACCCTGCTGAACAAACAGTGACTCTGTACAATTACACAGTGAGTGATCCTCACCCTGCTGAATAAACAGTCACTCTGTACAGTTACACAGAGAGCGACCCTCACCCTGCTGAATAAACAGTGACTCTGTACAGTTACAGAGTGAGCGATCCAAACACTGCTGAATAAACAGTGGCTCTGTACAGTTACACAGTGAGTGATCATCACCCTGAATAAACAGTGACTCTGTACAGTTACACAGTGAGTGATCCTCACCCTGCTGAATACACAGTGACTCTGTACAGTTACACAGTGAGTGATCCTCACCCTGCTGAATGAACAGTGACTCTGTACAGTTACACATTGAGTGATCCTCACCCTGCTGAATAAACAGTGATTCTGTACAGTTACACTGTGAGTGATCCTTATCCTGCTGAATAAACAGTGACTCTGTACAGTTACACAGTGAGTGATCCTCACACTGCTGAATAAACAGTGACTCTGTACAGTTACACAGTGAGTGTTCCTTATACTGCTGAATAAACAGTGACTCTGTACAGTTACACAGTGAGTGAACCTCACCCTGAATAAACAGTGACACTGTACAGTTACACAGTGAGTGATCCTCACCCAACTGAATAAACAGTGACTCTGTACAGTTACACAGTGAGAGATCCTCACCATGCTGAATAAACAGTGACTCTGTACAGTTACACAGTGAATGATCCTCACCCTGCTGAAAAAACAGTGACTCTGTACAGTTACACAGTGAGTGATCCTTATCCTGCTGAATAAACAGTGACTCTGTACAGTTACACAGTGAGTGATCCTTATCCTGCTGAATAAACAGTGACTCTGTACAGTTACACAGTGAGTGATCCTCACCATGCTGAATAAACAGTGACTCTGTACAGTTACACAGTGAGTGACCCTCACCCTGCTGAATAAACAGTCACTCCATACAGTTACAGTGAGTGATCCTTAAACTGCTGAATAAACAGTTACTCTGTACAGTTACACAGTGAGTGATCCTCAGCCTGCTGAATAAACAGTGACTCTGTACAGTTGCACAGTGAGTGATCCTCACCCTGCTGAATGAACAGTCACTCTGTACAGTTACACAGTGAGTGATCCTCACCCTGCTGAATAAACAGTCACTCTGTACAGTTACACAGTGAGTGATCCTCACCCTGCTGAATAAACAGTCACTCCATACAGTTACAGTGAGTGATCCTTAAACTGCTGAATAAACAGTTACTCTGTACAGTTACACAGTGAGTGATCCTCAGCCTGCTGAATAAACAGTGACTCTGTACAGTTGCACAGTGAGTGATCCTCGCCCTGCTGAATGAACAGTCACTCTGTACAGTTACACAGTGAGTGATCCTCACCCTGCTGAATAAACATTCATTCTGTACAGTTACACAGTGAGTGATCCTCAGCCTGCTGAATAAACAGTGACTCTGTACAGTTACATAGTGAGTGATCTTTACCCTGCTGAACAAACAGTGACTCGGTACAGATACACAGTGAGTGATCCTCACCCTGCTGAATAAACAGTGACTCTGTACAGTTACACAGTGAGTGATCCTCACCCTGCTGAATAAACAGTGACTCTGTACAGTTACACAGTGAGCGAACCTCACCCTGCTGAATAAACAGTGACTCTGTACAGTTACACAGTGAGCGATCCTCACCCTGCTTATAAAAGAGTGACTCTGTACAGTTACACAGTGAGTGATCCTCACCCTGCTGAATAAACAGTGACTCTGTACAGTTACACAGTGAGTGATCCTCACCCTGCTGAATAAACAGTGACTCTGTACAGTTACACAGTGAGTGATCCTTATCCTGCTGAATAAACAGTGACTATGTACAGTTACACAGTGAGTGATCCTCACCCTGAATAAACAGTGACACTGTACAGTTACACAGTGAGTGATCCTCACCCTGCTGAACAAACAGTGACTCTGTACAGTTACACAGTGAGTCATCCTCACCATGCTGAATAAACAGTGACTCTGTACAGTTACACAGTGAGTGATCCTCACCCTGCTGAAAAAACAGTGACTCTGTACAGCTACACAGTGAGTGATCCTTATCCTGCTGAATAAACAGTGACTCTGTACAGTTACACAGTGAGTGATCCTTATCCTGCTGAATAAACAGTGACTCTGTACAGTTACGCAGTGAGTGATCCTCACCATGCTGAATAAACAGTGACTCTGTACAGTTACACAGTGAGTGATCCTCACTCTGAATAAACAGTGACACTGTACAGTTACACAGTGAGTGATCCTCACCCTGCTGAATAAACAGTGACTCCGTACAGTTACACAGTGAGTGATCATCACCCTGCTGAATAAACAGTTACTCTGTCTTGTTGCACAGTGAGTGATCCTCACCCTGCTGAATAAACAGGCACTCTGTACAGTTACAGTGAGTGATCCTTAAACTGCTGAATAAACAGTTACTCTGTACAGTTACACAGTGAGTGATCCTCAGCCTGCTGAATAAACAGTGACTCTGTACAGTTGCACAGTGAGTGATTCTCACCCTGCTGAATGAACAGTCTCTCTGTACAGTTACAGAGTGAGTGATCCTCACCCTGCTGAATAAACATTCATTCTGTACAGTTACACAGTGAGTGATCCTCAGCCTGCTGAATAACAGTGACTCGGTACAGTTACACAGTGAGTGATCTTTACCCTGCTGAATAAACAGTGACTCTGTACAGTTACACAGTTAGTGATCCTCACCCTGCTGAATAAACTGTGACTCTGTACAGTTACACAGTGAGTGATCCTCACCCTGCTGAATAAACAGTGACTCTGTACAGTTACACAGTGAGCGACCCTCACCCTGCTGAATAAACAGTGACTCTGTACATTTGCACAGTAAGCGATCCTCACCCTGCTGAATAAAGAGTGACTCTGTACAGTTACACAGTGAGCGACCCTCACCCTGCTGAATAAACAGTGACTCTGTACATTTACACAGTAAGCGATCCTCACCCTGCTGAATAAAGAGTGACTCTGTACAGTTACACAGTGAGTGATCCTCACCCTGCTGAATAAACAGTCACTCTGTACAGTTACACAGTGAGTGATCCTCACCCTGCTGAATAAACAGTGACTCTGTACAGTTACACAGTGAGTGATGCTCACCCTGCTGAATCAACAGTGACTCTGTACAGTTACACAGTGAGTGATCATCACCCTGCTGAACAAACAGTGACTCTGTACAGTTACACAGTGAGTGATCCTCACCCTGCTGAATAAACAGTGACTCTGTACAGTTACACAGTGAGTGATCCTCACCCTGCTGAATAAACAGTGACTCTGTACAGTTACACAATGAGTGATGCTCACCCTGCTGAATCAACAGTGACTCTGTACAGTTACACAGTGAGTGATCCTTATCGTGCTGAATAAACAGTGACTCTGTAGATATACACAGTGAGTGATCCTTATCCTGCTGAATAAACAGTGACTCTGTACAGTTACACAGTGAGTGATCCTCACCATGCTGAATAAACAGTTACTCTGTACAGTTACACAGTGAGTGATCCTCACCCTGCTAAATAAAGAGTGACTCTGTACAGTTACACAGCGAGTGATCCTCACCCTGCTGAATAAAGAGCGACTCTGTACAGTTACACAGTGAGTGATCCTCACCCTGCTGAATAAACATTGAATCAGTACAGTTACACAGTGAGTGATCCTCACCCTGCTGAATAAACAGTGACTCTGTACAGTTACACAGTGAGTGATCCTTATCCTGCTGAATAAACAGTGACTCTGTACAGTTACACAGTGAGTGATCCTCACCCTGAATAAACAGTGTCACTGTACAGTTACACAGTGAGTGATCCTCACCCTGCTGAATAAACAGTCACTCCATACAGTTACAGTGAGTGATCCTTAAACTGCTGAATAAACAGTTACTCTGTACAGTTACACAGTGAGTGATCCTCAGCCTGCTGAATAAACAGTGACTCTGTACAGTTGCACAGTGAGTGATCCTCACCCTGCTGAATAAACAGTCACTCCATACAGTTACAGTGAGTGATCCTCACGCTGCTGAATGAACTGTCACTCTGTACAGTTACACAGTGAGTGATCCTCACCCTGCTGAATAAACATTCATTCTGTACAGTTACACAGTGAGTGATCCTCAGCCTGCTGAATAAACAGTGACTCTGTACAGTTACACAGTGAGTGATCCTCACCCTGCTGAATAAACAATGACTCTGTACAGTTACACAGAGAGCGACCCTCACCCTGCTGAATAAACAGTGACTCTGTACAGTTACACAGTGAGTGATGCTCACCCTGCTGACTCAACAGTGACTCTGTACAGTTACACAGTGAGTGATCCTCACCCTGCTGAATAAACAGTCACTCTGTACAGTTACACAGTGAGTGATCCTCACCCTGCTGAATAAACAGTGACTCTGTACAGTTACACAATGAGTGATGCTCACCCTGCTGAATCAACAGTGACTCTGTACAGTTACACAGTGAGTGATCCTTATCGTGCTGAATAAACAGTGACTCTGTAGATATACACAGTGAGTGATCCTTATCCTGCTGAATAAACAGTGACTCTGTACAGTTACACAGTGAGTGATCCTCACCATGCTGAATAAACAGTGACTCTGTACAGTTACACAGCGAGTGATCCTCACCCTGCTGAATAAAGAGCGACTCTGTACAGTTACACAGTGAGTGATCCTCACCCTGCTGAATAAACATTGAATCAGTACAGTTACACAGTGAGTGATCCTCACCCTGCTGAATAAACAGTGACTCTGTACAGTTACACAGTGAGTGATCCTTATCCTGCTGAATAAACAGTGACTCTGTACAGTTACACAGTGAGTGATCCTCACCCTGAATAAACAGTGTCACTGTACAGTTACACAGTGAGTGATCCTCACCCTGCTGAATAAACAGTCACTCCATACAGTTACAGTGAGTGATCCTTAAACTGCTGAATAAACAGTTACTCTGTACAGTTACACAGTGAGTGATCCTCACCCTGCTGAATAAACAGTGACTCTGTACAGTTACACAATGAGTGATGCTCACCCTGCTGAATCAACAGTGACTCTGTACAGTTACACAGTGAGTGATCCTTATCGTGCTGAATAAACAGTGACTCTGTAGATATACACAGTGAGTGATCCTTATCCTGCTGAATAAACAGTGACTCTGTACAGTTACACAGTGAGTGATCCTCACCATGCTGAATAAACAGTTACTCTGTACAGGTACACAGTGAGTGATCCTCACCCTGCTAAATAAAGAGTGACTCTGTACAGTTACACAGCGAGTGATCCTCACCCTGCTGAATAAAGAGCGACTCTGTACAGTTACACAGTGAGTGATCCTCACCCTGCTGAATAAACATTGAATCAGTACAGTTACACAGTGAGTGATCCTCACCCTGCTGAATAAACAGTGACTCTGTACAGTTACACAGTGAGTGATCCTTATCCTGCTGAATAAACAGTGACTCTGTACAGTTACACAGTGAGTGATCCTCACCCTGAATAAACAGTGTCACTGTACAGTTACACAGTGAGTGATCCTCACCCTGCTGAATAAACAGTCACTCCATACAGTTACAGTGAGTGATCCTTAAACTGCTGAATAATCAGTTACTCTGTACAGTTACACAGTGAGTGATCCTCAGCCTGCTGAATAAACAGTGACTCTGTACAGTTGCACAGTGAGTGATCCTCACCCTGCTGAATAAACAGTCACTCCATACAGTTACAGTGAGTGATCCTCACGCTGCTGAATGAACTGTCACTCTGTACAGTTACACAGTGAGTGATCCTCACCCTGCTGAATAAACATTCATTCTGTACAGTTACACAGTGAGTGATCCTCAGCCTGCTGAATAAACAGTGACTCTGTACAGTTACACAGTGAGTGATCCTCACCCTGCTGAATAAACAATGACTCTGTACAGTTACACAGAGAGCGACCCTCACCCTGCTGAATAAACAGTGACTCTGTACAGTTACACAGTGAGTGATGCTCACCCTGCTGACTCAACAGTGACTCTGTACAGTTACACAGTGAGTGATCCTCACCCTGCTGAATAAACAGTCACTCTGTACAGTTACACAGTGAGTGATCCTCACCCTGCTGAATAAACAATGACTCTGTACAGTTACACAATGAGTGATGCTCACCCTGCTGAATCAACAGTGACTCTGTACAGTTACACAGTGAGTGATCCTTATCGTGCTGAATAAACAGTGACTCTGTAGATATACACAGTGAGTGATCCTTATCCTGCTGAATAAACAGTGACTCTGTACAGTTACACAGTGAGTGATCCTCACCATGCTGAATAAACAGTGACTCTGTACAGTTACACAGCGAGTGATCCTCACCCTGCTGAATAAAGAGCGACTCTGTACAGTTACACAGTGAGTGATCCTCACCCTGCTGAATAAACATTGAATCAGTACAGTTACACAGTGAGTGATCCTCACCCTGCTGAATAAACAGTGACTCTGTACAGTTACACAGTGAGTGATCCTTATCCTGCTGAATAAACAGTGACTCTGTACAGTTACACAGTGAGTGATCCTCACCCTGAATAAACAGTGTCACTGTACAGTTACACAGTGAGTGATCCTCACCCTGCTGAATAAACAGTCACTCCATACAGTTACAGTGAGTGATCCTTAAACTGCTGAATAAACAGTTACTCTGTACAGTTACACAGTGAGTGATCCTCAGCCTGCTGAATAAACAGTGACTCTGTACAGTTGCACAGTGAGTGATCCTCACCCTGCTGAATAAACAGTCACTCCATACAGTTACAGTGAGTGATCCTCACGCTGCTGAATGAACTGTCACTCTGTACAGTTACACAGTGAGTGATCCTCACCCTGCTGAATAAACATTCATTCTGTACAGTTACACAGTGAGTGATCCTCAGCCTGCTGAATAAACAGTGACTCTGTACAGTTACACAGTGAGTGATCTTTACCCTGCTGAACAAACAGTGACTCGGTACAGATACACAGTGAGTGATCCTCACCCTGCTGAATAAACAGTCACTCTGTACAGTTACACAGAGAGCGACCCTCACCCTGCTGAATAAACAGTGACTCTGTACAGTTACACAGTGAGTGATCCTCACCCTGCTGAATAAACAATGACTCTGTACAGTTACACAGAGAGCGACCTTCACCCTGCTGAATAAACAGTGACTCTGTACAGTTACAGAGTGAGCGATCCTCACCCTGCTGAATAAAGAGTGACTCTGTACAGTTACACAGTGAGTGATCCTTACCCTGCTGAATAAACAGTGACTCTGTACAGTTACACAGTGAGTGATCCTTATCCTGCTGAATAAACAGTGACTCTGTACAGTTACACAGTGAGTGATCCTCACCCTGCTGAATAAAGAGTGACTCTGTACAGTTACACAGTGAGTGATCCTCACCCTGCTGAATAAACAGTGACTCTGTACAGTTACACAGTGAGTGATCCTCATCCTGCTGAATAAACAGTCACTCTGTACAGTTACACATTGAGTGATCCTCACCCTGCTGAATAAACAGTGACTCTGTACAGTTCCACAGTGAGTGATCCTCACCCTGCTGAATAAACAGTGACTCTGTACAGTGAGTGATCCTCACCCTGCTGAATAAACAGTGACTCTGTACAGTTACACTGTGAGTGATCCTTATCCTGCTGAATAAACAGTGACTCTGTACAGTTACACAGTGAGTGATCCTCACCCTGCTGAATAAACAGTGACTCTGTACATTTACACAGTGAGTGTTCCTTATACTGCTGAATAAACAGTGACTCTGTACAGTTAGACAGTGAGTGATCCTCACCCTGAATAAACAGTGACACTGTACAGTTACACAGTGAGTGATCCTCACCCTGCTGAACAAACAGTGACTCTGTACAGTTACACAGTGAGTGATCCTCACCCTGCTGAATAAACAGTCACTCTGTACAGTTACACAGTGAGTGATCCTCACCATGCTGAATAAACAGTGACTCTGTACAGTTACACAGTGAGTGATCCTTATCTTGCTGAATAAACAGTGACTCTGTACAGTTACACAGTGAGTGATCCTTATCCTGCTGAATAAACAGTGACTCTGTACAGTTACGCAGTGAGTGATCCTCACCATGCTGAATAAACAGTGACTCTGTACAGTTACACAGTGAGTGATCCTCACTCTGAATAAACAGTGACACTGTACAGTTACACAGTGAGTGATCCTCACCCTGCTGAATAAACAGTGACTCTGTACAGTTACACAGTGAGTGATCATCACCCTGCTGAATAAACAGTGACACTGTCTTGTTACACAGTGAGTGATCCTCACCCTGCTGAATAAACAGGCACTCTGTACAGTTACACAGTGAGTGATCCTCACCCTGCTGAATAAACAGTCACTCTGTACAGTTACACAGTGAGTGATCCTCACCCTGCTGAATAAACAGTCACTCCATACAGTTACAGTGAGTGATCCTTAAACTGCTGAATAAACAGTGACTCTGTACAGTTACAGAGTGAGCGATCCTCACCCTGCTGAATAAACAGTCACTCTGTACAGTTACACAGTGAGTGATCCACACTCTGCTGAATAAACAGTGACTCTGTACAGTTACACAGTGAGTGATCCTCACCCTGCTGAATAAACAGTCACTCTGTACAGTTACACAGTGAGTGATCCTCACCCTGCTGAATAAACAGTGACTCTGTACAGTTACACAGTGAGTGATCCTCATCCTGCTGAATAAACAGTCACTCTGTACAGTTACACATTGAGTGATCCTCACCCTGCTGAATAAACAGTGACTCTGTACAGTTCCACAGTGAGTGATCCTCACCCTGCTGAATAAACAGTGACTCTGTACAGTGAGTGATCCTCACCCTGCTGAATAAACAGTGACTCTGTACAGTTACACTGTGAGTGATCCTTATCCTGCTGAATAAACAGTGACTCTGTACAGTTACACAGTGAGTGATCCTCACCCTGCTGAATAAACAGTGACTCTGTACATTTACACAGTGAGTGTTCCTTATACTGCTGAATAAACAGTGACTCTGTACAGTTAGACAGTGAGTGATCCTCACCCTGAATAAACAGTGACACTGTACAGTTACACAGTGAGTGATCCTCACCCTGCTGAACAAACAGTGACTCTGTACAGTTACACAGTGAGTGATCCTCACCCTGCTGAATAAACAGTCACTCTGTACAGTTACACAGTGAGTGATCCTCACCATGCTGAATAAACAGTGACTCTGTACAGTTACACAGTGAGTGATCCTTATCTTGCTGAATAAACAGTGACTCTGTACAGTTACACAGTGAGTGATCCTTATCCTGCTGAATAAACAGTGACTCTGTACAGTTACGCAGTGAGTGATCCTCACCATGCTGAATAAACAGTGACTCTGTACAGTTACACAGTGAGTGATCCTCACTCTGAATAAACAGTGACACTGTACAGTTACACAGTGAGTGATCCTCACCCTGCTGAATAAACAGTGACTCTGTACAGTTACACAGTGAGTGATCATCACCCTGCTGAATAAACAGTGACACTGTCTTGTTACACAGTGAGTGATCCTCACCCTGCTGAATAAACAGGCACTCTGTACAGTTACACAGTGAGTGATCCTCACCCTGCTGAATAAACAGTCACTCTGTACAGTTACACAGTGAGTGATCCTCACCCTGCTGAATAAACAGTCACTCCATACAGTTACAGTGAGTGATCCTTAAACTGCTGAATAAACAGTGACTCTGTACAGTTACAGAGTGAGCGATCCTCACCCTGCTGAATAAACAGTCACTCTGTACAGTTACACAGTGAGTGATCCACACTCTGCTGAATAAACAGTGACTCTGTACAGTTACACAGTGAGTGATCCTCACCCTGCTGAATAAACAGTCACTCTGTACAGTTACACAGTGAGTGGTCCTCACCCTGCTGAATAAACAGTGACCCTGTACAGTTACACAGTGAGTGATCCTCATCCTGCTGAATAAACAGTGACTCTGTACAGTTACAGAGTGAGTGATCCTCACCCTGCTGAATAAACAGTGACTCTGTACAGATGCACGGTGAGTGATCCTCACACTGCTGAATAAACAGTGACGCTGTACAGATACACAGTGAGTGATCCTCATCCTGCTGAATAAACAGTGACTCTGTACAGTTACACATGAGTGATCCTCACCATGCTGAATAAACAGTTACTCTGTACAGTTACACAGTGAGTGATCCTCACACTGCTGAATAAACAGTGACTCTGTACAGATACACAGTGAGTGATCCTCACCCTCCTGAATAAACAGTGACTCTGTACAGTTACACAGTGAGTGATACCTCACCCTGCTGAATAAACAGTGACTCTGCACAGTTACACAGTGAGTGATATTCACCCAGCTGAATAAACATCGACTCTGTAAAGTTACACAGTGAGTGATCCTCACCCTGCTGTATAAACAGTGACTCTGTACAGTTACACAGTGAGTGATCCTCACCCTGCTGAATAAACAGTGACCCTGTACAGTTACACAGTGAGTGATCCTCACCCTGCTGAATAAACAGTGACTCTGTACAGTTACACAGTGAGTGATCCTCACCCTGCTGAATAAACAGTCACTCTGTACAGTTACACAGTGAGTGATCCTCACCCTGCTGAATAAACAGTGACTCTGTACAGTTACACAGTGAGTGATCCTCACTCTGCTGAATAAACAGTGACTCTGTACAGTTACACAGTGAGTGATCCTCACCCTGCTGAATAAACAGTGACTCTGTACAGTTACACAGTGAGTGATCCTCATCCTGCTGAATAAACAGTGACTCTGTACAGTTACACAGTGACTGATCCTCACCCTGCTGAATAAACAGTGACTCTGTTCAGTTACACAGTGAGTGATCCTCACCCTGCTGAATAAACAGTGACTCTGTACAGTTACACAGTGAGTGATCCTCACCCTGCTGAATAAACAGTTACTCTGTACAGTTACACAGTGAGTGATCCTCACCCTGCTGAATAAACAGTGACTCTGTACAGTTACACAGTGAGTGATCCTCACCCTGCTGAATAAACAGTGTCTCTGTACAGTTACACAGTGAGTGATCCTCACCCTGCTGAATAAACAGTCACTCTGTAAAGTTACACAGTGAGTGATCCTCACAATGCTGAACAAACAGTGACTCTGTACAGTTACACAGTGAGTGATCCTCACCCTGCTGAATAAACAGTGACTCTGCACAGTTACACAGTGAGTGGTCCTCACCCTGCTGAATAAACAGTTACTCTGTACAGTTACAGAGTGAGTGATCCTCACCCTGCTGAATAAACAGTGACTCTGTACAGATACACAGTGAGTGATCCTCACCCTGCTGAATAAACAGTGACTCTGTACAGTTACACAGTGAGTGATCCACACTCTGCTGAATAAACAGTGACTCTGTACAGTTACACAGTGAGTGATCCACACTCTGCTGAATAAACAGTGACTCTGTACAGTTACACAGTGAGTGATCCTCACCCTGCTGAATAAACAGTCACTCTGTACAGTTACACAGTGAGTGGTCCTCACCCTGCTGAATAAACAGTGACCCTTTACAGTTACACAGTGAGTGATCCTCATCCTGCTGAATAAACAGTGACTCTGTACAGTTACAGAGTGAGTGATCCTCACCCTGCTGTATAAACAGCGACTCTGTACAGATACACAGTGAGTGATCCTCACACTGCTGAATAAACAGTGACTCTGTACAAATACACAGTGAGTGATCCTCATCCTGCTGAATAAACAGTGACTCTGTACAGTTACACATGAGTGATCCTCACCCTGCTGAATAAACTGTTACTCTGTACAGTTACACAGTGAGTGATCCTCACACTGCTGAATAAACAGTGACACTGTACAGATACACAGTGAGTGATCCTCACCCTCCTGAATAAACATTGACTCTGTACAGTTACACAGTGAGTGATACCTCACCCTGCTGAATAAACAGTGACTCTGCACAGTTACACAGTGAGTGATATTCACCCTGCTGAATAAACAGCGACTCTGTACAGTTACACAGTGAGTGATCCTCACCCTGCTGTATAAACAGTGACTCTGTACAGTTACACAGTGAGTGATACTCACCCTGCTGAATAAACAGTCACTCTGTACAGTTACACAGTGAGTGATCCTCACCCTGCTGAATAAACAGTGACTCTGTACAGGGAGTGATCCTCACCCTGCTGAATGAACACTGACTCTGTACAGTTACACAGTGAGTGATCCTCACTCTGCTGAATAAACAGTGACTCTGTACAGTTACACAGTGAGTGATCCTCACCCTGCTGAATAAACAGTCAGTCAGTACAGTTACACAGTGAGTGATCCTCACCCTGCTGAATAAACAGTGACTCTGTACAGTTACACAGTGAGTGATCCTCATCCTGCTGAATAAACAGTGACTCTGTACAGTTCCACAGTGAGTGATCCTCACACTGCTGAATAAACAGTGACTCTGTTCAGTTACACAGTGAGTGATCCTCACCCTGCTGAATAAACAGTGACTCTGTACAGTTACACAGTGAGTGATCCTCACCCTGCTGAATAAACAGTTACTCTGTACAGTTACACAGTGAGTGATCCTCACCCTACTGAATAAACAGTGACTCTGTACAGTTACACAGTGAGTGATCCTCACCCTGCTGAATAAACAGTGACTCTGTACAGTTACACAGTGAGTGATCCTCACCCTGCTGAATAAACAGTGACTCTGCACAGTTACACAGTGAGTGGTCCTCACCCTGCTGAATAAACAGTTACTCTGTACAGTTACAGAGTGAGTGATCCTCACCCTGCTGAATAAACAGTGACTCTGTACAGATACACAGTGAGTGATCCTCACCCGGCTGAATAAACAGTGACTCTGTACAGTTACACAGTGAGTGATCCACACTCTGCTGAATAAACAGTGACTCTGTACAGTTACACAGTGAGTGATCCTCACCCTGCTGAATAAACAGTCACTCTGTACAGTTACACAGTGAGTGGTCCTCACCCTGCTGAATAAACAGTGACCCTTTACAGTTACACAGTGAGTGATCCTCATCCTGCTGAATAAACAGTGACTCTGTACAGTTACAGAGTGAGTGATCCTCACCCTGCTGAATAAACAGCGACTCTGTACAGATACACAGTGAGTGATCCTCACACTGCTGAATAAACAGTGACTCTGTACAGATACACAGTGAGTGATCCTCATCCTGCTGAATAAACAGTGACTCTGTACAGTTACACATGAGTGATCCTCACCCTGCTGAATAAACAGTTACTCTGTACAGTTACACAGTGAGTGATCCTCACACTGCTGAATAAACAGTGACTCTGTACAGATACACAGTGAGTGATCCTCACCCTCCTCAATAAACAGTGACTCTGTACAGTTACACAGTGAGTGATACCTCACCCTGCTGAATAAACAGTGACTCTGCACAGTTACACAGTGAGTGATATTCACCCTGCTGAATAAACAGCGACTCTGTACAGTTACACAGTGAGTGATCCTCACCCTGCTGAATAAACAGTCACTCTGTACAGTTATACAGTGAGTGATCCTCATCCTGCTGAATAAACAGTTATTCTGTACAGTTACACATTGAGTGATCCTCACCCTGCTGAATGAACAGTCACTCTGTACAGTTACACAGTGAGTGTCCTTACCCTGCTGAATAAACAGTGACTCTGTACAGTTACACAGTGAGTGATCCTCACCCTGCTGAATAAACAGTGACTCTGTACAGTTACACAGTGAGTGATCCTCACCCTGCTGAATAAACAGTCACTCTGTACAGTTACACAGTGAGTGATCCTCACCATGCTGAATAAACAGTCACTCTGTACAGTTACACAGTGAGTGATCCTCACCCTGCTGAATAAACAGTCACTTCCTACAGTTACAGTGAGGGATCCTTAAACTGCTGAATAAACAGTTACTCTGTACAGTTACACAGTGAGTGATCCTCACCCTGCTGAATGAACAGTCATTCTGTACAGTTACACAGTGAGTGACCCTCACCCTGCTGAATAAACAGTGACTCTGTACAGTTACACAGTGAGTGTCCTTACCCTGCTGAATAAACAGTGACTCTGTACAGTTACACAGTGAGTGATCCTCACCCTGCTGAATAAACAGTGACTCTGTACAGTTACACAGTGAGTGATCCTCACCCTGCTGAATAAACAGTCACTCTGTACAGTTACACAGTGAGTGATCCTCACCCTGCTGAATAAACAGTCACTCTGTACAGTTACACAGTGAGTGATCCTCACCATGCTGAATAAACAGTGACTCTGTACAGTTACACAGTGAGTGATCCTCACCCTGCTGAATAAACAGTCACTCTGTACAGTTACACAGTGAGTGATCCTCACCCTGCTGAATAAACAGTCACTCTGTACAGTTACACAGTGAGTGATCCTCACCATGCTGAATAAACAGTCAGTCTGTACAGTTACACAGTGAGTGATCCTCACCCTGCTGAATAAACAGCGACTCTGTACAGTTACACAGTGAGTGATCCTCACCCTGCTGAATAAACAGTCACTCTGTACAGTTATACAGTGAGTGATCCTCATCCTGCTGAATAAACAGTTATTCTGTACAGTTACACATTGAGTGATCCTCACCCTGCTGAATGAACAGTCACTCTGTACAGTTACACAGTGAGTGTCCTTACCCTGCTGAATAAACAGTGACTCTGTACAGTTACACAGTGAGTGATCCTCACCCTGCTGAATAAACAGTGACTCTGTACAGTTACACAGTGAGTGATCCTCACCCTGCTGAATAAACAGTCACTCTGTACAGTTACACAGTGAGTGATCCTCACCCTGCTGAATAAACAGTCACTCTGTACAGTTACACAGTGAGTGATCCTCACCCTGCTGAATAAACAGTCACTTCCTACAGTTACAGTGAGGGATCCTTAAACTGCTGAATAAACAGTTACTCTGTACAGTTACACAGTGAGTGATCCTCACCCTGCTGAATGAACAGTCATTCTGTACAGTTACACAGTGAGTGACCCTCACCCTGCTGAATGAACAGTCACTCTGTACAGTTACACAGTGAGTGTCCTTACCCTGCTGAATAAACAGTGACTCTGTACAGTTACACAGTGAGTGATCCTCACCCTGCTGAATAAACAGTGACTCTGTACAGTTACACAGTGAGTGATCCTCACCCTGCTGAATAAACAGTCACTCTGTACAGTTACACAGTGAGTGATCCTCACCCTGCTGAATAAACAGTCACTCTGTACAGTTACACAGTGAGTGATCCTCACCCTGCTGAATAAACAGTCACTTCCTACAGTTACAGTGAGGGATCCTTAAACTGCTGAATAAACAGTTACTCTGTACAGTTACACAGTGAGTGATCCTCACCCTGCTGAATGAACAGTCATTCTGTACAGTTACACAGTGAGTGACCCTCACCCTGCTGAATAAACAGTGACTCTGTACAGTTACACAGTGAGTGTCCTTACCCTGCTGAATAAACAGTGACTCTGTACAGTTACACAGTGAGTGATCCTCACCCTGCTGAATAAACAGTGACTCTGTACAGTTACACAGTGAGTGATCCTCACCCTGCTGAATAAACAGTCACTCTGTACAGTTACACAGTGAGTGATCCTCACCCTGCTGAATAAACAGTCACTCTGTACAGTTACACAGTGAGTGATCCTCACCATGCTGAATAAACAGTGACTCTGTACAGTTACACAGTGAGTGATCCTCACCCTGCTGAATAAACAGTCACTCTGTACAGTTACACAGTGAGTGATCCTCACCCTGCTGAATAAACAGTCACTCTGTACAGTTACACAGTGAGTGATCCTCACCATGCTGAATAAACAGTCAGTCTGTACAGTTACACAGTGAGTGATCCTCACCCTGCTGAATAAACAGCGACTCTGTACAGTTACACAGTGAGTGATCCTCACCCTGCTGAATAAACAGTCACTCTGTACAGTTATACAGTGAGTGATCCTCATCCTGCTGAATAAACAGTTATTCTGTACAGTTACACATTGAGTGATCCTCACCCTGCTGAATGAACAGTCACTCTGTACAGTTACACAGTGAGTGTCCTTACCCTGCTGAATAAACAGTGACTCTGTACAGTTACACAGTGAGTGATCCTCACCCTGCTGAATAAACAGTGACTCTGTACAGTTACACAGTGAGTGATCCTCACCCTGCTGAATAAACAGTCACTCTGTACAGTTACACAGTGAGTGATCCTCACCCTGCTGAATAAACAGTCACTCTGTACAGTTACACAGTGAGTGATCCTCACCCTGCTGAATAAACAGTCACTTCCTACAGTTACAGTGAGGGATCCTTAAACTGCTGAATAAACAGTTACTCTGTACAGTTACACAGTGAGTGATCCTCACCCTGCTGAATGAACAGTCATTCTGTACAGTTACACAGTGAGTGACCCTCACCCTGCTGAATAAACAGTGACTCTGTACAGTTACACAGTGAGTGTCCTTACCCTGCTGAATAAACAGTGACTCTGTACAGTTACACAGTGAGTGATCCTCACCCTGCTGAATAAACAGTGACTCTGTACAGTTACACAGTGAGTGATCCTCACCCTGCTGAATAAACAGTCACTCTGTACAGTTACACAGTGAGTGATCCTCACCCTGCTGAATAAACAGTCACTCTGTACAGTTACACAGTGAGTGATCCTCACCATGCTGAATAAACAGTCAGTCTGTACAGTTACACAGTGAGTGATCCTCACCCTGCTGAATAAACAGCGACTCTGTACAGTTACACAGTGAGTGATCCTCACCCTGCTGAATAAACAGTCACTCTGTACAGTTATACAGTGAGTGATCCTCATCCTGCTGAATAAACAGTTATTCTGTACAGTTACACATTGAGTGATCCTCACCCTGCTGAATGAACAGTCACTCTGTACAGTTACACAGTGAGTGTCCTTACCCTGCTGAATAAACAGTGACTCTGTACAGTTACACAGTGAGTGATCCTCACCCTGCTGAATAAACAGTGACTCTGTACAGTTACACAGTGAGTGATCCTCACCCTGCTGAATAAACAGTCACTCTGTACAGTTACACAGTGAGTGATCCTCACCCTGCTGAATAAACAGTCACTCTGTACAGTTACACAGTGAGTGATCCTCACCCTGCTGAATAAACAGTCACTTCCTACAGTTACAGTGAGGGATCCTTAAACTGCTGAATAAACAGTTACTCTGTACAGTTACACAGTGAGTGATCCTCACCCTGCTGAATGAACAGTCATTCTGTACAGTTACACAGTGAGTGACCCTCACCCTGCTGAATAAACAGTGACTCTGTACAGTTACACAGTGAGTGTCCTTACCCTGCTGAATAAACAGTGACTCTGTACAGTTACACAGTGAGTGATCCTCACCCTGCTGAATAAACAGTGACTCTGTACAGTTACACAGTGAGTGATCCTCACCCTGCTGAATAAACAGTCACTCTGTACAGTTACACAGTGAGTGATCCTCACCCTGCTGAATAAACAGTCACTCTGTACAGTTACACAGTGAGTGATCCTCACCATGCTGAATAAACAGTCAGTCTGTACAGTTACACAGTGAGTGATCCTCACCCTGCTGAATAAACAGTGACTCTGTACAGTTGCACAGTGAGTGATCCTCACCCTGCTGAATAAACAGTGACTCTGTACAGTTACACAGTGAGTGATCCTTACCCTGCTGAATAAACAGTGACTCTGTACAGTTACACAGTGAGTGATCCTCACTCTGCTGAATAAACAGTGACTCTGTACAGTTACACAGTGAGTGATCCTCACTCTGCTGAATACACAGTGACTCTGTACAGTTACACAGTGAGTGATCCTCACTCTGCTGAATACACAGTGACTCTGTACAGTTACAAAGTGAGTGATCCTCACCCTGCTGAATAAACAGTGACTCTGTAAAGTTACACAGTGAGTGATCCTCACCCTGAATAAACAGTGACTCTGTACAGTTACACAGTGAGTGATCCTCACCCTGCTGAATAAACAATCGCTCTGTACAGTTACACAGTGAGTGATCCTCAAGCTGCTGAATAAACAGTGACTCTGTACAGTTACACAGTGAGTGATTCTCACCCTGCTGAATAAACAGTTACTCTGTACAGTTACACAGTGAGTGTTCCTCACCCTGCTGAATAAACAGTCAATCGGTACAGTTACACAGTGAGTGATCCTCACCCTGCTGAATAAACAGTGACTCGGTACAGTTAAACAGTGAGTGATCCTCACCCTGCTGAATAAACAGTAACTCTGTACAGTTACACAGTGAGTGATCCTCACCCTGCTGAATAAACAGTGACTCTGTTCAGTTACACAGTGAGTGATCCTCACCCTGCTGAATAAACAGTGACTCTGTACAGTTACACAGTGAGTGTCCTTACCCTGCTGAATAAACAGTGACTCTGTACAGTTACACAGTGAGTGATCCTCACACTGCTGAATAAACAGTGACTCTGTACAGTTACACAGTGAGTGATCCTCACCCTGCTGAATAAACAGTCACTCTGTACAGTTACACAGTGAGTGATCCTCACCCTGCTGAATAAACAGTCACTCCGTACAGTTACACAGTGAGTGATCCTCACCATGCTGAATAAACAGTCAGTCTGTACAGTTACACAGTGAGTGATCCTCACCCTGCTGAATAAACAGCGACTCTGTACAGTTACACAGAGAGTGATCCTCACCCTGCTGAATAAACAGTCACTCTGTACAGTTATACAGTGAGTGATCCTCATCCTGCTGAATAAACAGTTATTCTGTACAGTTACACATTGAGTGATCCATTCCCTGCTGAATGAACAGTCACTCTGTACAGTTACACAGTGAGTGTCCTTACCCTGCTGAATAAACAGTGACTCTGTACAGTTACACAGTGAGTGATCCTCACCCTGCTGAATAAACAGTCACTCTGTACAGTTACACAGTGAGTGATCCTCACCCTGCTGAATAAACAGTCACTCTGTACAGTTACACAGTGAGTGATCCTCACCCTGCTGAATAAACAGTCACTCTGTACAGTTACACAGTGAGTGATCCTCACCCTGCTGAATAAACAGTCACTTCCTACAGTTACAGTGAGGGATCCTTAAACTGCTGAATAAACAGTTACTCTGTACAGTTACACAGTGAGTGATCTTCACCCTGCTGAATAAACAGTGACTCTGTACAGTTACACAGTGAGTGATCCTCACCCTGCTGAATAAACAGTCACTCTGTACAGTTACACAGTGAGTGATCCTCACCATGCTGAATAAACAGTCACTCTGTACAGTTACACAGTGAGTGATCTTCACCCTGCTGAATAAACAGTGACTCTGTACAGTTACACAGTGAGTGATCCTCACCCTGCTGAATAAACAGTCACTCTGTACAGTTACACAGTGAGTGATCCTCACCATGCTGAATAAACAGTCACTCTGTACAGTTACACAGTGAGTGATCCTCACCCTGCTGAATAAACAGTCACTCTGTACAGTTACACAGTGAGTGATCCTCACCCTGCTGAATAAACAGTCACTCTGTACAGTTACACAGTGAGTGATCCTCACCATGCTGAATAAACAGTCAGTCTGTACAGTTACACAGTGAGTGATCCTCACCCTGCTGAATAAACAGTGACTCTGTACAGTTGCACAGTGAGTGATCCTCACCCTGCTGAATAAACAGTGACTCTGTACAGTTACACAGTGAGTGATCCTTACCCTGCTGAATAAACAGTGACTCTGTACAGTTACACAGTGAGTGATCCTCACTCTGCTGAATAAACAGTGACTCTGTACAGTTACACAGTGAGTGATCCTCACTCTGCTGAATACACAGTGACTCTGTACAGTTACACAGTGAGTGATCCTCACTCTGCTGAATACACAGTGACTCTGTACAGTTACACAGTGAGTGATCCTCACCCTGCTGAATAAACAGTGACTCTGTAAAGTTACACAGTGAGTGATCCTCACCCTGAATAAACAGTGACTCTGTACAGTTACACAGTGAGTGATCCTCACCCTGCTGAATAAACAATCGCTCTGTACAGTTACACAGTGAGTGATCCTCAAGCTGCTGAATAAACAGTGACTCTGTACAGTTACACAGTGAGTGATTCTCACCCTGCTGAATAAACAGTGACTCTGTACAGTTACACAGTGAGTGATCCTCACCCTGCTGAATAAACAGTGACTCTGTACAGTTACACAGTGAGTGATCCTCACCCTGCTGAATAAACAGTGACTCTGTACAGTTACACAGTGAGTGATCCTCACCCTGCTGAATAAACAGTCACTCTGTACAGTTACACAGTGAGTGATCCTCACCCTGCTGAATAAACAGTGACTCTGTACAGTTACACAGTGAGTGATCCTCACCCTGCTGAATAAACAGTCACTCTGTACAGTTACACAGTGAGTGATCCTCACCATGCTGAATAAACAGTCACTCTGTACAGTTACACAGTGAGTGATCTTCACCCTGCTGAATAAACAGTGACTCTGTACAGTTACACAGTGAGTGATCCTCACCCTGCTGAATAAACAGTCACTCTGTACAGTTACACAGTGAGTGATCCTCACCATGCTGAATAAACAGTCACTCTGTACAGTTACACAGTGAGTGATCCTCACCCTGCTGAATAAACAGTCACTCTGTACAGTTACACAGTGAGTGATCCTCACCCTGCTGAATAAACAGTCACTCTGTACAGTTACACAGTGAGTGATCCTCACCATGCTGAATAAACAGTCAGTCTGTACAGTTACACAGTGAGTGATCCTCACCCTGCTGAATAAACAGTGACTCTGTACAGTTGCACAGTGAGTGATCCTCACCCTGCTGAATAAACAGTGACTCTGTACAGTTACACAGTGAGTGATCCTTACCCTGCTGAATAAACAGTGACTCTGTACAGTTACACAGTGAGTGATCCTCACTCTGCTGAATAAACAGTGACTCTGTACAGTTACACAGTGAGTGATCCTCACTCTGCTGAATACACAGTGACTCTGTACAGTTACACAGTGAGTGATCCTCACTCTGCTGAATACACAGTGACTCTGTACA
Source organism: Scyliorhinus torazame (assembly GCF_047496885.1). NCBI lineage: Eukaryota > Metazoa > Chordata > Chondrichthyes > Carcharhiniformes > Scyliorhinidae > Scyliorhinus > Scyliorhinus torazame. The sequence continues at coordinate 23,591,698 of NC_092731.1, read as the reverse complement.
GTTACACAGTGAGTGATCCTCACCCTGCTGAATAAACAGTGACTCTGTAAAGTTACACAGTGAGTGATCCTCACCCTGAATAAACAGTGACTCTGTACAGTTACACAGTGAGTGATCCTCACCCTGCTGAATAAACAATCGCTCTGTACAGTTACACAGTGAGTGATCCTCAAGCTGCTGAATAAACAGTGACTCTGTACAGTTACACAGTGAGTGATTCTCACCCTGCTGAATAAACAGTGACTCTGTACAGTTCCACAGTGAGTGATCCTCACCCTGCTGAATAAACAGTGACTCTGTACAGTTACACAGTGAGTGATCCTCACCCTGCTGAATAAACAGTGACTCTGTACAGTTACACAGTGAGTGATCCTCACCCTGCTGAATAAACAGTCACTCTGTACAGTTACACAGTGAGTGATCCTCACCCTGCTGAATAAACAGTGACTCTGTACAGTTACACAGTGAGTGATCCTCACCCTGCTGAATAAACAGTGACTCTGTACAGTTACACAGTGAGTGATCCTCACCCTGCTGAATAAACAGTGACTCTGTTCAGTTACACAGTGAGTGATCCTCACCCTGCTGAATAAACAGTGACTCTGTACAGTTCCACAGTGAGTGATCCTTACCCTGCTGAATAAACAGTGACTCTGTTCAGTTACACAGTGAGTGATCCTCACTCTGCTGAATAAACAGTGACTCTGTACAGTTACACAGTGAGTGATCCTCACTCTGCTGAATACACAGTGACTCTGTACAGTTACACAGTGAGTGATCCTCACTCTGCTGAATACACAGTGACTCTGTACAGTTACACAGTGAGTGATCCTCACCCTGCTGAATAAACAGTCACTCTGTACAGTTACACAGTGAGTGATCCTCACACTGCTGAATAAACAGTCACTCTGTACAGTTACACAGTGAGTGATCCTCACCCTGCTGAATAAACAGTCACTTCCTACAGTTACAGTGAGGGATCCTTAAACTGCTGAATAAACAGTTACTCTGTACAGTTACACAGTGAGTGATCTTCACCCTGCTGAAGAAACAGTCACTCTGTACAGTTACACAGTGAGTGATCCTCACCCTGCTGAATAAACAGTCACTCTGTACAGTTACACAGTGAGTGATCCTCACCATGCTGAATAAACAGTCACTCTGTACAGTTACACAGTGAGTGATCCTCACCCTGCTGAATAAACAGTGACTCTGTACAGTTGCACAGTGAGTGATCCTCACCCTGCTGAATAAACAGTGACTCTGTACAGTTACACAGTGAGTGATCCTTACCCTGCTGAATAAACAGTGACTCTGTACAGTTACACAGTGAGTGATCCTCACTCTGCTGAATAAACAGTGACTCTGTACAGTTAAACAGTGAGTGATCCTCACTCTGCTGAATACACAGTGACTCTGTACAGTTACACAGTGAGTGATCCTCACTCTGCTGAATACACAGTGACTCTGTACAGTTACACAGTGAGTGATCCTCACCCTGCTGAATAAACAGTGACTCTGTAAAGTTACACAGTGAGTGATCCTCACCCTGAATAAACAGTGACTCTGTACAGTTACACAGTGAGTGATCCTCACCCTGCTGAATAAACAATCACTCTGTACAGTTACACAGTGAGTGATCCTCAAGCTGCTGAATAAACAGTGACTCTGTACAGTTACACAGAGAGTGATCCTCACCCTGCTGAATAAACAGTGACTCTGTACAGTTACACAGTGAGTGATCCTCACCCTGCTGAATAAACAGTCACTCGGTACAGTTACACAGTGAGTGATCCTCACCCTGCTGAATAAACAGTGACTCGGTACAGTTAAACAGTGAGTGATCCTCACCCTGCTGAATAAACAGTGACTCTGTACAGTTACACAGTGAGTGATCCTCACCCTGCTGAATAAACAGTGACTCTGTTCAGTTACACAGTGAGTGATCCTCACCCTGCTGAATAAACAGTGACTCTGTACAGTTACACAGTGAGTGATCCTCACCCTACTGAATAAACAGTGACTCTGTACAGTTCACAGTGAGTGATCCTCACCCTGCTGAATAAACAGTGACTCTGTTCAGTTACACAGTGAGTGATCCTCACCCTGCTGAATAAACAGTGACTCTGTACAGTTACACAGTGAGTGATCCTTATCCTGCTGAATAAACAGTGACTCTGCACAGTTACACAGTGAGTGGTCCTCACCCTGCTGAATAAACAGTTACTCTGTACAGTTACACAGTGAGTGATTCTCACCCTGCTGAATAAACAGTGACTCTGTACAGTTACACAGTGAGTGATCCACACGCTGCTGAATAAACAGTGACTCTGTACAGTTACACAGTGAGTGATCCTCACCCTGCTGAATAAACAGTCACTCTGTACAGTTACACAGTGAGTGGTCCTCACCCTGCTGAATAAACAGTGACCCTGTACAGTTACACAGTGAGTGATCCTCATCCTGCTGAATAAACAGTGACTCTGTACAGTTACAGAGTGAGTGATCCTCACCCTGCTGAATAAACAGTGACTCTGTACAGATACACAGTGAGTGACCCTCACACTGCTGAATAAACAGTGACTCTGTACAGATACACAATGAGTGATCCTCATCCTGCTGAATAAACAGTGACTCTGTACAGTTACACAGTGAGTGCTCCTCACCCTGCTGAATAAACAGTTACTCTGTACAGTTACACAGTGAGTGATCCTCACACTGCTGAATAAACAGTGACTCTGTACAGATACACAGTGAGTGATCCTCACCCTCCTGAATAAACAGTCACTCTGTACAGTTACACAGTGAGTGATACCTCACCCTGCTGAATAAACAGTGACTCTGTACAGTTGCACAGTGAGTGATCCTCACCCTGCTGAATAAACAGTGACTCTGTACAGTTACACAGTGAGTGATCCTTACCCTGCTGAATGAACAGTCACTCTGTACAGTTACACAGTAAGTGATCCTCACCCTGCTGAATAAACAGTCACTTCCTACAGTTACAGTGAGGGATCCTTAAACTGCTGAATGAACAGTTACTCTGTACAGTAACACAGTGAGTGATCCTCACCCTGCTGACTGAACAGTCATTCTGTACAGTTACACAGTGAGTGACCCTCACCCTGCTGAATAAACAGTGACTCTGTACAGTTACACAATGAGTGATCCTCACCCTACTGAATAAACAGTGACTCTGTACAGTTACACAGTGAGTGATCCTCACCCTGCTGAATAAACAGTGACTCTGTACAGTTACACAGTGAGTGATCCTCACCCTGCTGAATAAACAGTCACTCTGTACAGTTACACAGTGAGTGATCCTCACCCTGCTGAATAAACAGTTACTCTGTACAGTTACACAGTGAGTGATCCTCACCCTGCTGAATAAACAGTGACACTGTACAGTTACACAGTGAGTGTGCCTCACACTGCTGAATAAACAGTCACTCTGTACAGTTACACAGTGAGTGATCCTCACCCTGCTGAATAAACAGTCACTCTGTACAGTTATACAGTGAGTGATCCTCATCCTGCTGAATAAAAAGTTATTCTGTACAGTTACACATTGAGTGATCCTCACCCTGCTGAATGAACAGTCACTCTGTACAGTTACACAGTGAGTGTCCTTACCCTGCTGAATAAACAGTGACTCTGTACAGTTACACAGTGAGTGATCCTCACCCTGCTGAATAAACAGTGACTCTGTACAGTTACACAGTGAGTGATCCTCACCCTGCTGAATAAACAGTCACTCTGTACAGTTACACAGTGAGTGATCCTCACCCTGCTGAATAAACAGTCACTCTGTTCAGTTACACAGTGAGTGATCCTCACCCTGCTGAATAAACAGTCACTTCCTACAGTTACAGTGAGGGATCCTTAAACTGCTGAATAAACAGTTACTCTGTACAGTTACACAGTGAGTGATCCTCACCCTGCTGAATGAACAGTCATTCTGTACAGTTACACAGTGAGTGACCCTCACCCTCCTGAATAAACAGTGACTCTGTACAGTTACACAGTGAGTGTCCTTACTCTGCTGAATAAACAGTGACTCTGTACAGTTACACAGTGAGTGATCCTCACCCTGCTGAATAAACAGTCACTCTGTACAGTTACACAGTGAGTGATCCTCACCCTGCTGAATAAACAGTCACTCTGTACAGTTACACAGTGAGTGATCCTCACCCTGCTGAATAAACAGTCACTCTGTACAGTTACACAGTGAGTGATCCTCACCATGCTGAATAAACAGTCACTCTGTACACTTACACAGTGAGTGATCCTCACCCTGCTGAATAAACAGTGACTCTGTACAGTTGCACAGTGAGTGATCCTCACCCTGCTGAATAAACAGTGACTCTGTACAGTTACACAGTGAGTGATCCTTACCCTGCTGAATAAACAGTGACTCTGTACAGTTACACAGTGAGTGATCCTCACTCTGCTGAATAAACAATCACTCTGTACAGTTACACAGTGAGTGATCCTCAAGCTGTTGAATAAACAGTGACTCTGTACAGTTACACAGTGAGTGATTCTCACCCTGCTGGATAAACAGTGACTCTGTACAGTTACACAGTGAGTGATCCTCACCCTGCTGAATAAACAGTCACTCGGTACAGTTACACAGTGAGTGCTCCTCACCCTGCTGAATAAACAGTGACTCGGTACAGTTACACAGTGAGTGATCCTCACCCAGCTGAATAAACAGTCACTCTGTACAGTTACACAGTGAGTGACCCTCACCCTGCGGAATAAACAGTGACTCTGTACAGTTCCACAGTGTGTGATCCTTACCCTGCTGAATAAACAGTGACTCTGTACAGTTACACAGTGAGTGATCCTCACTCTGCTGAATAAACAGTGACACTGTACAGTTACACAGTGAGTGATCCTCACTCTGCTGAATACACAGTGACTCTGTACAGTTACACAGTGAGTGATCCTCACACTGCTGAATAAACAGTCACTCTGTACAGTTACACAGTGAGTGATCCTCACCCTGCTGAATAAACAGTCACTTCCTACAGTTACAGTGAGGGATCCTTAAACTGCTGAATAAACAGTTACTCTGTACAGTTACACAGTGAGTGATCCTCACCCTGCTGAATAAACAGTCACTCTGTACAGTTACACAGTGAGTGATCCTCACCCTGCTGAATAAACAGTGACTCTGTACAGTTACACAGTGAGTGATCCTCACTCTGCTGAATACACAGTGACTCTGTACAGTTACACAGTGAGTGATCCTCACTCTGCTGAATACACAGTGACTCTGTACAGTTACACAGTGAGTGATCCTCACCCTGCTGAATAAACAGTGACTCTGTAAAGTTACACAGTGAGTGATCCTCACCCTGAATAAACAGTGACTCTGTACATTTACACAGTGAGTGATCCTCACCCTGCTGAATAAACAATCACTCTGTACAGTTACACAGTGAGTGATCCTCAAGCTGCTGAATAAACAGTGACTCTGTACAGTTACACAGAGAGTGATCCTCACCCTGCTGAATAAACAGTGACTCTGTACAGTTACACAGTGAGTGATCCTCACCCTGCTGAATAAACAGTCACTCGGTACAGTTACACAGTGAGTGATCCTCACCCTGCTGAATAAACAGTGACTCGGTACAGTTAAACAGTGAGTGATCCTCACCCTGCTGAATAAACAGTGACTCTGTACAGTTACACAGTGAGTGATCCTCACCCTGCTGAATAAACAGTGACTCTGTACAGTTACACAGTGAGTGATCCTCACCCTGCTGAATAAACAGTGACTCTGTACAGTTCCACAGTGAGTGATCCTCACCCTGCAGAATAAACAGTCACTCTGTACAGTTACACAGTGAGTGATCCTCACCCTGCTGAATAAACAGGGACTCTGTACAGTTACACAGTGAGTGATCCTCACCCCGCTGAATAAACAGTGACTCTGTACAGTTACACAGTGAGTGATCCTCACCCTGCTGAATAAACAGTCACTCTGTACAGTGACACAGTGAGTGATCCACACTCTGCTGAATAAACAGTGACTCTGTACAGTTACACAGTGAGTGATCCTCATCCTGCTGAATAAACAGTGACTCTGTACAGTTACAGAGTGAGTGATCCTCACCCTGCTGAATAAACAGTGACTCTGTACAGTTGCACAGTGAGTGATCCTCACCCTGCTGAATAAACAGTGACTCTGTACAGTTACACAGTGAGTGATCCTTACCCTGCTGAATAAACAGTGACTCTGTACAGTTGCACAGTGAGTGATCCTCACTCTGCTGAATAAACAGTGACTCTGTACAGTTACACAGTGAGTGATCCTCACTCTGCTGAATACACAGTGACTCTGTACAGTTACACGGTGAGTGATCCTCACCCTGAATAAACAGTGACTCTGTACAGTTACACAGTGAGTGATCCTCACCCTGCTGAATAAACAATCACTCTGTACAGTTACACAGTGAGTGATCCTCAAGCTGCTGAATAAACAGTGACTCTGTACAGTTACACAGAGAGTGATCCTCACCCTGCTGAATAAACAGTCACTCGGTACAGTTACACAGTGAGTGATCCTCACCCTGCTGAATAAACAGTGACTCTGTACAGTTCCACAGTGAGTGATCCTCACCCTGCAGAATAAACAGTTACTCTGTACAGTTACACAGTGAGTGATCCTCACCCTACTGAATAAACAGTGACTCTGTACAGTTCACAGTGAGTGATCCTCACCCTGCTGAATAAACAGTGACTCTGTTCAGTTACACAGTGAGTGATCCTCACCCTGCTGAATAAACAGTCACTCTGTACAGTTACACAGTGAGTGATCCTCACCCTGCTGAATAAACAGTGACTCTGCACAGTTACACAGTGAGTGGTCCTCACCCTGCTGAATAAACAGTTACTCTGTACAGTTACACAGTGAGTGATCCTCACCCTGCTGAATAAACAGTGACTCTGTACAGTTACACAGTGAGTGATCCACACTCTGCTGAATAAACAGTGACTCTGTACTGTTACACAGTGAGTGATCCTCACCCTGCTGAATAAACAGTCACTCTTTACAGTTACACAGTGAGTGGTCCTCACCCCGCTGAATAAACAGTGACCCTGTACAGTTACACAGTGAGTGATCCTCATCCTGCTGAATAAACAGTGACTCTGTACAGTTACAGAGTGAGTGATCCTCACCCTGCTGAATAAACAGTGACTCTGTACAGATACACAGTGAGTGATCCTCACACTGCTGAATAAACAGTGACTCTGTACAGATACACAGTGAGTGATCCTCATCCTGCTGAATAAACAGTGACTCTGTACAGTTACACAGTGAGTGATCCTCACTCTGCTGAATAAACAGTGACTCTGTACAGTTACACAGTGAGTGATCCTCACTCTGCTGAATACACAGTGACTCTGTACAGTTACACAGTGAGTGATCCTCACTCTGCTGAATACACAGTGACTCTGTACAGTTACACAGTGAGTGATCCTCACTCTGCTGAATACACAGTGACTCTGCACAGTTACACAGTGAGTGATCCTCACCCTGCTGAATAAACAGTGACTCTGTAAAGTTACACAGTGAGTGATCCTCACCCTGAATAAACAGTGACTCTGTACAGTTACACAGTGAGTGATCCTCACCCTGCTGAATAAACAATCACTCTGTACAGTTACACAGTGAGTGATCCTCAAGCTCCTGAATAAACAGTGACTCTGTACAGTTACACAGTGAGTGATTCTCACCCTGCTGAATAAACAGTGACTCTGTACAGTTACACAGTGAGTGATCCTCACCCTGCTGAATAAACAGTCACTCGGTACAGTTACACAGTGAGTGATCCTCACCCTGCTGAATAAACAGTGACTCGGTACAGTTAAACAGTGAGTGATCCTCACCCTGCTGAATAAACAGTGACTCTGTACAGTTACACAGTGAGTGATCCTCACCCTGCTGAATAAACAGTGACTCTGTTCAGTTACACAGTGAGTGATCCTCACCCTGCTGAATAAACAGTGACTCTGTACAGTTCCACAGTGAGTGATCCTTACCCTGCTGAATAAACAGTGACTCTGTACAGTTACACAGTGAGTGATCCTCACTCTGCTGAATAAACAGTGACTCTGTACAGTTACACAGTGAGTGATCCTCACTCTGCTGAATACACAGTGACTCTGTACAGTTACACAGTGAGTGATCCTCACACTGCTGAATAAACAGTCACTCTGTACAGTTACACAGTGAGTGATCCTCGCCCTGCTGAATAAACAGTCACTTCCTACAGTTACAGTGAGGGATCCTTAAACTGCTGAATAAACAGTTACTCTGTACAGTTACACAGTGAGTGATCCTCACCCTGCTGAATAAACAGTCACTCTGTACAGTTACACAGTGAGTGATCCTCACTCTGCTGAATAAACAGTCACTCTGTACAGTTACACAGTGAGTGATCCTCACCATGCTGAATAAACAGTCACTCTGTACAGTTACACAGTGAGTGATCCTCACCCTGCTGAATAAACAGTGACTCGGTATAGTTGCACAGTGAGTGATCCTCACCCTGCTGAATAAACAGTGACTCTGTACAGTTACACAGTGAGTGATCCTTACCCTGCTGAATAAACAGTGACTCTGTACAGTTACACAGTGAGTGATCCTCACTCTGCTGAATAAACAGTGACTCTGTACAGTTACACAGTGAGTGATCCTCACTCTGCTGAATACACAGTGACTCTGTACAGTTACACAGTGAGTGATCCTCACTCTGCTGAATACACAGTGACTCTGTACAGTTACATAGTGAGTGATCCTCACCCTGCTGAATAAACAATCACTCTGTACAGTTACACAGTGAGTGATCCTCACCCTGCTGAATAAACAGTGACTCTGTACAGTTACACAGTGAGTGATCCTTACCCTGCTGAATAAACAGTGACTCTGTACAGTTACACAGTGAGTGATCCTCACTCTGCTGAATAAACAGTGACTCTGTACAGTTACACAGTGAGTGATCCTCACTCTGCTGAATACACAGTGACTCTGTACAGTTACACAGTGAGTGATCCTCACTCTGCTGAATACACAGTGACTCTGTACAGTTACACAGTGAGTGATCCTCACCCTGCTGAATAAACAGTGACTCTGTAAAGTTACACAGTGAGTGATCCTCACCCTGAATAAACAGTGACTCTGTACAGTTACACAGTGAGTGATCCTCACCCTGCTGAATAAACAATCACTCTGTACAGTTACACAGTGAGTGATCCTCAAGCTGCTGAATAAACAGTGACTCTGTACAGTTACACAGAGAGTGATCCTCACCCTGCTGAATAAACAGTGACTCTGTACAGTTACACAGTGAGTGATCCTCACCCTGCTGAATAAACAGTCACTCGGTACAGTTACACAGTGAGTGATCCTCACCCTGCTGAATAAACAGTGACTCGGTACAGTTAAACAGTGAGTGATCCTCACCCTGCTGAATAAACAGTGACTCTGTACAGTTACACAGTGAGTGATCCTCACCCTGCTGAATAAACAGTGACTCTGTACAGTTACACAGTGAATGATCCTCACCCTGCTGAATAAGCAGTGACTCTGTACAGTTCCACAGTGAGTGATCCTCACCCTGCAGAATAAACAGTTACTCTGTACAGTTACACAGTGAGTGATCCTCACCCTACTGAATAAACAGTGACTCTGTACAGTTCACAGTGAGTGATCCTCACCCTGCTGAATAAACAGTGACTCTGTTCAGTTACACAGTGAGTGATCCTCACCCTGCTGAATAAACAGTCACTTCCTACAGTTACAGTGAGGGATCCTTAAACTGCTGAATAAACAGTTACTCTGTACAGTTACACAGTGAGTGATCCTCACCCTGCTGAATAAACAGTCACTCTGTACAGTTACACAGTGAGTGATCCTCACCCTGCTGAATAAACAGTCACTCTGTACAGTTACACAGTGAGTGATCCTCACCTTGCTGAATAAACAGTCACTCTGTACAGTTACACAGTGAGTGATCCTCACCCTGCTGAATAAACAGTGACTCTGTACAGTTGCACAGTGAGTGATCCTCACCCTGCTGAATAAACAGTGACTCTGTACAGTTACACAGTGAGTGATCCTTACCCTGCTGAATAAACAGTGACTCTGTACAGTTACACAGTGAGTGATCCTCACTCTGCTGAATAAACAGTGACTCTGTACAGTTACACAGTGAGTGATCCTCACTCTGCTGAATACACAGTGACTCTGTACAGTTACACAGTGAGTGATCCTCACTCTGCTGAATACACAGTGACTCTGTACAGTTACACAGTGAGTGATCCTCACCCTGCTGAATAAACAGTGACTCTGTAAAGTTACACAGTGAGTGATCCTCACCCTGAATAAACAGTGACTCTGTACAGTTACACAGTGAGTGATCCTCACCCTGCTGAATAAACAATCACTCTGTACAGTTACACAGTGAGTGATCCTCAAGCTGCTGAATAAACAGTGACTCTGTACAGTTACACAGAGAGTGATCCTCACCCTGCTGAATAAACAGTGACTCTGTACAGTTACACAGTGAGTGATCCTCACCCTGCTGAATAAACAGTCACTCGGTACAGTTACACAGTGAGTGATCCTCACCCTGCTGAATAAACAGTGACTCGGTACAGTTACACAGTGAGTGATCCTCACCCTACTGAATAAACAGTGACTCTGTACAGTTCACAGTGAGTGATCCTCACCCTGCTGAATTAACAGTGACTCTGTTCAGTTACACAGTGAGTGATCCTCACCCTGCTGAATAAACAGTGACTCTGTACAGTTACACAGTGAGTGATCCTCACCCTGAATAAACAGTGACTCTGTACAGTTACACAGTGAGTGATCCTTATCCTGCTGAACAAACAGTGACTCTGTACAGTTACACAGTGAGTGATGCTCACGCTGCTGAATAAACAGTGACTCTGTACAGTTACACAGTGAGTGATCCTTACCCTGCTGAATAAACAGTGACACTGTACAGCTACACAGTGAGTGATCCTCACCCTGCTGAATAAACAGTGACTCTGCACAGTTACACAGTGAGTGGTCCTCAGCCTGCTGAATAAACAGTTACTCTGTACAGTTACACAGTGAGTGATCCTCACCCTGCTGAATAAACAGTGACTCTGTACAGTTACACAGTGAGTGATCCTCACTCTGCTGAATAAACAGTGACTCTGTACAGTTACACAGTGAGTGATCCTCACTCTGCTGAATACACAGTGACTCTGTACAGTTACACAGTGAGTGATCCTCACTCTGCTGAATACACAGTGACTCTGTACAGTCACACAGTGAGTGATCCTCACCCTGCTGAATAAACTGTGACTCTGTACAGTTACACAGTGAGTGATCCTCACCCTGGTGAATAAACAGTCACTCGGTACAGTTACACAGTGAGTGATCCTCACCCTGCTGAATAAACAGTGACTCGGTACAGTTAAACAGTGAGTGATCCTCACCCTGCTGAATAAACAGTGACTCTGTACAGTTACACAGTGAGTGATCCTCACCCTGCTGAATAAACAGTGACTCTGTTCAGTTACACAGTGAGTGATCCTCACCCTGCTGAATAAACAGTGACTCTGTACAGTTCCACAGTGAGTGATCCTTACCCTGCTGAATAAACAGTGACTCTGTACAGTTACACAGTGAGTGATCCTCACTCTGCTGAATAAACAGTGACTCTGTACAGTTACACAGTGAGTGATCCTCACTCTGCTGAATACACAGTGACTCTGTACAGTTACACAGTGAGTGATCCTCACACTGCTGAATAAACAGTCACTCTGTACAGTTACACAGTGAGTGATCCTCGCCCTGCTGAATAAACAGTCACTTCCTACAGTTACAGTGAGGGATCCTTAAACTGCTGAATAAACAGTTACTCTGTACAGTTACACAGTGAGTGATCCTCACCCTGCTGAATAAACAGTCACTCTGTACAGTTACACAGTGAGTGATCCTCACTCTGCTGAATAAACAGTCACTCTGTACAGTTACACAGTGAGTGATCCTCACCATGCTGAATAAACAGTCACTCTGTACAGTTACACAGTGAGTGATCCTCACCCTACTGAATAAACAGTGACTCGGTATAGTTGCACAGTGAGTGATCCTCACCCTGCTGAATAAACAGTGACTCTGTACAGTTACACAGTGAGTGATCCTTACCCTGCTGAATAAACAGTGACTCTGTACAGTTACACAGTGAGTGATCCTCACTCTGCTGAATAAACAGTGACTCTGTTCAGTTACACAGTGAGTGATCCTCACCCTGCTGAATAAACAGTGACTCTGTACAGTTACACAGTGAGTGATCCTCACCCTGAATAAACAGTTACTCTGTACAGTTACACAGTGAGTGATCCTCACCCTGCTGAATAAACAGTCACTCTGTACAGTTACACAGTGAGTGATCCTCACTCTGCTGAATAAACAGTCACTCTGTACAGTTACACAGTGAGTGATCCTCACCATGCTGAATAAACAGTCACTCTGTACAGTTACACAGTGAGTGATCCTCACCCTACTGAATAAACAGTGACTCGGTATAGTTGCACAGTGAGTGATCCTCACCCTGCTGAATAAACAGTGACTCTGTACAGTTACACAGTGAGTGATCCTTACCCTGCTGAATAAACAGTGACTCTGTACAGTTACACAGTGAGTGATCCTCACTCTGCTGAATAAACAGTGACTCTGTTCAGTTACACAGTGAGTGATCCTCACCCTGCTGAATAAACAGTGACTCTGTACAGTTACACAGTGAGTGATCCTCACCCTGAATAAACAGTGACTCTGTACAGTTACACAGTGAGTGATCCTTATCCTGCTGAACAAACAGTGACTCTGTACAGTTACACAGTGAGTGATGCTCACGCTGCTGAATAAACAGTGACTCTGTACAGTTACACAGTGAGTGATCCTTACCCTGCTGAATAAACAGTGACACTGTACAGTTACACAGTGAGTGATCCTCACCCTGCTGAATAAACAGTGACTCTGCACAGTTACACAGTGAGTGGTCCTCACCCTGCTGAATAAACAGTTACTCTGTACAGTTACACAGTGAGTGATCCTCACCCTGCTGAATAAACAGTGACTCTGTACAGTTACACAGTGAGTGATCCTCACTCTGCTGAATAAACAGTGACTCTGTACAGTTACACAGTGAGTGATCCTCACTCTGCTGAATACACAGTGACTCTGTACAGTTACACAGTGAGTGATCCTCACTCTGCTGAATACACAGTGACTCTGTACAGTTACACAGTGAGTGATCCTCACCCTGCTGAATAAACAGTGACTCTGTAAAGTTACACAGTGAGTGATCCTCACCCTGCTGAATAAACAGTCACTCTGTACAGTTACACAGTGAGTGATCCTCACACTGCTGAATAAACAGTCACTCTGTACAGTTACACAGTGAGTGATCCTCACCCTGCTGAATAAACAGTCACTTCCTACAGTTACAGTGAGGGATCCTTAAACTGCTGAATAAACAGTTACTCTGTACAGTTACACAGTGAGTGATCCTCACCCTGCTGAATGAACAGTCATTCTGTACAGTTACACAGTGAGTGACCCTCACCCTGCTGAATGAACAGTGACTCTGTACAGTTACACAGTGAGTGTCCTTACCCTGCTGAATAAACAGTGACTCTGTACAGTTACACAGTGAGTGATCCTCACCCTGCTGAATAAACAGTGACTCTGTACAGTTACACAGTGAGTGATCCTCACCCTGCTGAATAAACAGTCACTCTGTACAGTTACACAGTGAGTGATCCTCACCCTGCTGAATAAACAGTCACTCTGTACAGTTACACAGTGAGTGATCCTCACCATGCTGAATAAACAGTCACTCTGTACAGTTACACAGTGAGTGATCCTCACCCTGCTGAATAAACAGTGACTCTGTACAGTTGCACAGTGAGTGATCCTCACCCTGCTGAATAAACAGTGACTCTGTACAGTTACACAGTGAGTGATCCTTACCCTGCTGAATAAACAGTGACTCTGTACAGTTACACAGTGAGTGATCCTCACCCTGCTGAATAAACAGTCACTCGGTACAGTTACACAGTGAGTGATCCTCACCCTGCTGAATAAACAGTGACTCGGTACAGTTAAACAGTGAGTGATCCTCACTCTGCTGAATAAACAGTCACTCTGTACAGTTACACAGTGAGTGATCCTCACCCTGCTGAATAAACAGTGACTCTGTACAGTTACACAGTGAGTGATCCTCACCCTGCTGAATAAACAGTGACTCTGTACAGTTACACAGTGAGTGATCCTCACCCTGCTGAATAAACAGTCACTCGGTACAGTTACACAGTGAGTGATCCTCACCCTGCTGAATAAACAGTGACTCGGTACAGTTAAACAGTGAGTGATCCTCACCCTGCTGAATAAACAGTCACTCTGTACAGTTACACAGTGATTGATCCTCACCCTGCTGAATAAACAGTGACCCTGTACAGTTACACAGTGAGTGATCCTCACACTGCTGAATAAACAGTGACTCTGTACAGTTAGACAGTGAGTGACCCGCACCCTGCTGAATAAACAGTGACTCTGTACAGTTACACAGTGAGTGATCCTCACACTGCTGAATAAACAGTGACTCTGTACAGTTACACAGTGAGTGCTCCTCATCCTGCTGAATAAACAGTGACTCTGTACAGTTACACAGTGAGTGATCCTCACCCTGCTGAATAAACAGTGACTCTGTACAGTTACACAGTGAGTGATCCTCACCCTGCTGAATAAACAGTGACTCTGTACAGTTTCACAGTGAGCGATCCTCACCCTGCTGATAAACAGTGACTCTGTACAGTTACACAGTGAGCGATCCTCACCCTGCTGAATAAACAGTCACTCTGTACAGTTACAAAGTGAGTGATCCTCACCATGCTGAATAAACAGTCACTCAGTACAGTTACACAGTGAGTGATCCTCACCATGCTGAATAAAAAGTCACTCTGTACAGTTACACAGTGAGTGATCCTCACCCTGCTGAATAAACAGTCACTCTGTACAGTTACACAGTGAGTGACCCTCACCCTGCTGAATAAACAGTGACTCTGTACAGTTACACAGTGAGTGTCCTTACCCTGCTGAATAAACAGTGACTCAGTACAGTTACACAGTGAGTGATCCTCACCCTGCTGAATAAACAGTCACTCTGTACAGTTACACAGTGAATGATCCTCACCCTGCTGACTAAAGAGTGACCCTGTACAGTTACACAGTGAGTGATCCTCATCCTGCTGAATAAACAGTGACTCTGTACAGTGAGTGATCCTCACCCTGCTGAATAAACAGTGACTCTGTACAGTTACACAGTGAGTGATCCTCACTCTGCTGAATAAACAGTGACTCTGTACAGTTACACAGTGAGTGATCCTCACCCTGCTGAATAAACAGTGACTCTGTACAGTTACACAGTGAGTGATCCTCACCCTGCTGAATAAACAGTGACTCTGTACAGTTACACAGTGAGCGATCCTCACCCTGCTGATAAACAGTGACTCTGTAGAGTTACACAGTGAGTGATCCTCACCCTGCTGAATAAACAGTGACTCTGTACAGTTACACAGTGAGTGATCCTCACTCTGCTGAATAAACAGTGACTCTGTACAGTTACACAGTGAGTGATCCTCACCCTGCTGAATAAACAGTCACTCAGTACAGTTACACAGTGAGTGATCCTCACCCTGCTGAATAAACAGTGACTCTGTAGAGTTACACAGTGAGTGATCCTCATGCTGCTGAATAAACAGTGACTCTGTACAGTTACACAGTGAGTGATCCTCACACTGCTGAATAAACAGTGACTCTGTACAGTTACACAGTGAGTGATCCTCACCCTGCTGAATAAACAGTCACTCTGCACAGTTACACAGTGAGTGATCCTCACCCTGCTGAATAAACAGTCACTCTGTACAGTTACAATGTGAGTGATCCTTACCCTGCTGAATAATCAGTGACTCTGTACAGTTACGCAGTGAGTGATCCTCACCATGCTGAATAAACAGTCACTCTGTACAGTTACACAGTGAGTGATCCTCACCCTGCTGAATAAACAGTCACTCTGTACAGTTACACAGTGAGTGATCCTCACCCTGCTGAATAAACAGTCACTCTGTACAGTTACACAGTGAGTGATCCTCACCCTGCTGAATAAACAGTGACATTGTACAGTTACACAGTGAGTGATCCTCATCCTGCTGAATAAACAGTGACTCTGTACAGTTACACAGTGAGTGATCCTCACCCTGCTGAATAAACAGTGACTCTGTACAGTTACACAGTGACTGATCCTCATCCTGCTGAATAAACAGTGACTCTGTACAGATACACAGTGAGTGATCCTCATCCTGCTGAATAAACAGTGACTCTGTACAGTTACACAGTGAGTGCTCCTCACCCTGCTGAATAAACAGTTACTCTGTACAGTTACACAGTGAGTGATCCTCACACTGCTGAATAAACAGTGACTCTGTACAGATACACAGTGAGTGATCCTCACCCTCCTGAATGAACAGTGACTCTGTACAGTTACACAGTGAGTGATCCTCACCCTGCTGAATAAACAGTGAATGTGTACAGTGAGTGATCCTCACCCTGCTGAATAAACAGTGACTCTGTACAGTTACACAGTGAGTGATCCTCACTCTGCTGAATATACAGTGACTCTGTACAGTTACACAGTGAGTGATCCTCACCCTGCTGAATAAACAGTCACTCAGTACAGTTACACAGTGAGTGATCCTCACCCTGCTGAATAAACAGTGACTCTGTACAGTTACACAGTAAGTGATCCTCACCCTGCTGAATAAACAGTGACTCTGTACAGTTACACAGTGAGTGATCCTCACTCTGCTGAATAAACAGTGACTCTGTACAGTTACTCTGTACAGTTACACAGTGAGTGATCCTCACCCTGCTGAATAAACAGTCACTCTGTACAGTTACACAGTGAGTGATCCTCACCCTGCTGAATAAACAGTGACTCTGTACAGTTACACAGTGAGTGATCCTCACCCTGCTGAATAAACAGTCACTCTGTACAGTTACACAGTGAGTGATCCTCACCCTGCTGAATAAACAGTGACTGTGTACAGTTACACAGTGAGTGATCCTCACACTGCTGAATAAACAGTGACTCTGTACAGTTACACAGTGAGTGATCCTCACCCTGCTGAATAAACAGTGACTCTGTACAGTTACACAGTGAGTGATCCTCACACTGCTGAATAAACAGTGACTCTGTACAGTTACACAGTGAGTGATCCTCACCCTGCTGAATAAACAGTGACTCTGTACAGTTACACAGTGAGTGATCCTCACCCTGAATAAACAGTGACTCTGTACAGTTACACAGTGAGTGATCCTCACCCTGCTGAATAAACAGTCACTCTGTACAGTTACACAGTGAGTGATCCTCACCCTGCTGAATAAACAGTGACTCTGTACAGTTACACAGTGAGTGATCCTCACCCTGCTGAATAAACAGTCACTCTGTACAGTTACACAGTGAGTGATCCTCACCCTGCTGAATAAACAGTGACTCTGTACAGTTACACAGTGAGTGATCCTCACCCTGCTGAATAAACACTGACTCTGTACAGTTACACAGTGAGTGATCCTCACCCTGCTGAATAAACAGTCACTCTGTACAGATACACAGTGAGTGATCCTCACCCTGCTGAATAAACAGTGACTCTTTGCAGTTACACAGTGAGTGATCCTCACCCTGCTGAATAAACAGTGACTCTGTACAGTTACACAGTGAGTGATCCTCACCCTGCTGAATAAACAGCGACTCTGTACAGTTACACAGTGAGTGATCCTCACCCTGCTGAATAAACAGTGACTCTGTACAGTTACACAGTGAGTGATCCTCACCCTGCTGAATAAACAGTGACTCTGTACAGTTACACAGTGAGTGATCCTCACCCTGAATAAACAGTGAATCTGTACAGTTACACGGTGAGTGATCCTCACCCTGCTGAATAAACAGTGACTCTGTACAGTTACACAGTGAGTGATCCTCACCCTGCCGAATAAACAGTCACTCTCTCCAGTTACACAGTGAGTGATCCTCACCCTGCTGAATAAACAGTCACTCTGTACAGTTACACAGTGAGTGATCCTCACCCTGCTGAATAAACAGTGACTCTGTACAGTTACACAGTGAGTGATCCTCACCCTGCTGAATAAACAGTGACTCTGTACAGTTACACAGTGAGTAATCCTCACCCTGAATAAACAGTGACTCTGTACAGTTACACAGTGAGTGATCCTCGCCCTGCTGAATAAACAGTCACTCTGTACAGTTACACAGTGAGCGATCCTCACCCTGCTGAATAAACAGTGTCTCTGTAGTTACACAGTGAGTGATCCTCACCCTGCTGAATAAACAGTCACTCTGTACAGTTACACAGTGAGTGATCCTCACCCTGCTGAATAAACAGTCACTCTGTACAGTTACACAGTGAGTGATCCTCACCCTGCTGAATAAACAGTGACTCTGTACAGTTAAACAGTGAGTGATCCTCACCCTGCTGAATAAACAGTGACTCTGTACAGTTACACAGTGAGTGATCCTCACCCTGCTGAATAAACAGTGACTCTGTACAGTTACACAGTGAGTGATCCTCACCCTGCTGAATAAACAGTGACTCTGTACAGTTACACAGTGAGTGATCCTCACCCTGCTGAATAAACAGTGACTCTGTACAGTTACACAGTGAGTGATCCACACCCTGCTGAATAAACAGTGACTCTGTACAGTTACACAGTGAGTGATCCTCACCCTGCTGAATATACAGTGACTCTGTACAGTTACACAGTGAGTGACCCGCACCCTGCTGAATAAACAGTGACTCTGTACAGTTACACAGTGAGTGATCCTCACCCTGCTGAATAAACAGTGACTCTGTACAGTTACACAGTGAGTGATCCTCAAGCTGCTGAATAAACAGTGACTCTGTACAGTTACACAGTGAGTGATCCTCACCCTGCTGAATAAACAGTGACTCTGTACAGTTACACAGTGAGTGATCCTCACCCTGCTGAATAAACAGTGACTCTGTACAGTTACACAGTGAGCGATCCTCACCCTGCTGATAAACAGTGACTCTGTACAGTTACACAGTGAGCGATCCTCACCCTGCTGAATAAACAGTCACTCTGCACAGTTACACAGTGAGTGATCCTCACCCTGCTGAATAAACAGTCACTCTGTACAGTTACAATGTGAGTGATCCTTACCCTGCTGAATAATCAGTGACTCTGTACAGTTACGCAGTGAGTGATCCTCACCATGCTGAATAAACAGTCACTCTGTACAGTTACACAGTGAGTGATCCTCACCCTGCTGAATAAACAGTCACTCTGTACAGTTACACAGTGAGTGATCCTCACCCTGCTGAATAAACAGTCACTCTGTACAGTTACACAGTGAGTGATCCTCACCCTGCTGAATAAACAGTGACATTGTACAGTTACACAGTGAGTGATCCTCATCCTGCTGAATAAACAGTGACTCTGTACAGTTACACAGTGAGTGATCCTCACCCTGCTGAATAAACAGTGACTCTGTACAGTTACACAGTGACTGATCCTCATCCTGCTGAATAAACAGTGACTCTGTACAGATACACAGTGAGTGATCCTCATCCTGCTGAATAAACAGTGACTCTGTACAGTTACACAGTGAGTGCTCCTCACCCTGCTGAATAAACAGTTACTCTGTACAGTTACACAGTGAGTGATCCTCACACTGCTGAATAAACAGTGACTCTGTACAGATACACAGTGAGTGATCCTCACCCTCCTGAATGAACAGTGACTCTGTACAGTTACACAGTGAGTGATCCTCACCCTGCTGAATAAACAGTGAATCTGTACAGTGAGTGATCCTCACCCTGCTGAATAAACAGTGACTCTGTACAGTTACACAGTGAGTGATCCTCACTCTGCTGAATATACAGTGACTCTGTACAGTTACACAGTGAGTGATCCTCACCCTGCTGAATAAACAGTCACTCAGTACAGTTACACAGTGAGTGATCCTCACCCTGCTGAATAAACAGTGACTCTGTACAGTTACACAGTAAGTGATCCTCACCCTGCTGAATAAACAGTGACTCTGTACAGTTACACAGTGAGTGATCCTCACTCTGCTGAATAAACAGTGACTCTGTACAGTTACTCTGTACAGTTACACAGTGAGTGATCCTCACCCTGCTGAATAAACAGTCACTCTGTACAGTTACACAGTGAGTGATCCTCACCCTGCTGAATAAACAGTGACTCTGTACAGTTACACAGTGAGTGATCCTCACCCTGCTGAATAAACAGTCACTCTGTACAGTTACACAGTGAGTGATCCTCACCCTGCTGAATAAACAGTGACTGTGTACAGTTACACAGTGAGTGATCCTCACACTGCTGAATAAACAGTGACTCTGTACAGTTACACAGTGAGTGATCCTCACCCTGCTGAATAAACAGTGACTCTGTACAGTTACACAGTGAGTGATCCTCACACTGCTGAATAAACAGTGACTCTGTACAGTTACACAGTGAGTGATCCTCACCCTGCTGAATAAACAGTGACTCTGTACAGTTACACAGTGAGTGATCCTCACCCTGCTGAATAAACAACGATTCTGTACAGTTACACAGTGAGTGATCCTCACCCTGCTGAATAAACAGTGACTCTGTACAGTTACACAGTGAGTGATCCTCACCCTGAATAAACAGTGACTCTGTACAGTTACACAGTGAGTGATCCTCACCCTGCTGAATAAACAGTCACTCTGTACAGTTACACAGTGAGTGATCCTCACCCTGCTGAATAAACAGTGACTCTGTACAGTTACACAGTGAGTGATCCTCACCCTGCTGAATAAACAGTCACTCTGTACATTTACACAGTGAGGTATCCTCACCCTGCTGAATAAACAGTGACTCTGTACAGTTACACAGTGAGTGATCCTCACCCTGCTGAATAAACACTGACTCTGTACAGTTACACAGTGAGTGATCCTCACCCTGCTGAATAAACAGTCACTCTGTACAGATACACAGTGAGTGATCCTCACCCTGCTGAATAAACAGTGACTCTGTGCAGTTACACAGTGAGTGATCCTCACCCTGCTGAATAAACAGTGACTCTGTACAGTTACACAGTGAGTGATCCTCACCCTGCTGAATAAACAGCGACTCTGTACAGTTACACAGTGAGTGATCCTCACCCTGCTGAATAAACAGTGACTCTGTACAGTTACACAGTGAGTGATCCTCACCCTGCTGAATAAACAGTGACTCTGTACAGTTACACAGTGAGTGATCCTCACCCTGAATAAACAGTGAATCTGTACAGTTACACGGTGAGTGATCCTCACCCTGCTGAATAAACAGTGACTCTGTACAGTTACACAGTGAGTGATCCTCACCCTGCCGAATAAACAGTCACTCTCTCCAGTTACACAGTGAGTGATCCTCACCCTGCTGAATAAACAGTCACTCTGTACAGTTACACAGTGAGTGATCCTCACCCTGCTGAATAAACAGTGACTCTGTACAGTTACACAGTGAGTGATCCTCACCCTGCTGAATAAACAGTGACTCTGTACAGTTACACAGTGAGTAATCCTCACCCTGAATAAACAGTGACTCTGTACAGTTACACAGTGAGTGATCCTCGCCCTGCTGAATAAACAGTCACTCTGTACAGTTACACAGTGAGCGATCCTCACCCTGCTGAATAAACAGTGTCTCTGTAGTTACACAGTGAGTGATCCTCACCCTGCTGAATAAACAGTCACTCTGTACAGTTACACAGTGAGTGATCCTCACCCTGCTGAATAAACAGTCACTCTGTACAGTTACACAGTGAGTGATCCTCACCCTGCTGAATAAACAGTGACTCTGTACAGTTAAACAGTGAGTGATCCTCACCCTGCTGAATAAACAGTGACTCTGTACAGTTACACAGTGAGTGATCCTCACCCTGCTGAATAAACAGTGACTCTGTACAGTTACACAGTGAGTGATCCTCACCCTGCTGAATAAACAGTGACTCTGTACAGTTACACAGTGAGTGATCCTCACCCTGCTGAATAAACAGTGACTCTGTACAGTTACACAGTGAGTGATCCACACCCTGCTGAATAAACAGTGACTCTGTACAGTTACACAGTGAGTGATCCTCACCCTGCTGAATATACAGTGACTCTGTACAGTTACACAGTGAGTGACCCGCACCCTGCTGAATAAACAGTGACTCTGTACAGTTACACAGTGAGTGATCCTCACCCTGCCGAATAAACAGTGACTCTGTACAGTTACACAGTGAGTGATCCTCAAGCTGCTGAATAAACAGTGACTCTGTACAGTTACACAGTGAGTGATCCTCACCCTGCTGAATAAACAGTGACTCCGTACAGTTACACAGTGAGTGATCCTCACCCTGCTGAATAAACAGTGACTCTGTACAGTTACACAGTGAGCGATCCTCACCCTGCTGATAAACAGTGACTCTGTACAGTTACACAGTGAGCGATCCTCACCCTGCTGAATAAACAGTCACTCTGTACAGTTACACAGTGAGTGATCCTCACCATGCTGAATAAACAGTCACTCTGTACAGTTACGCAGTGAGTGATCCTCACCATGCTGAATAAACAGTCACTCTGTACAGTTACACAGTGAGTGATCCTCACCCTGCTGAATAAACAGTTACTCTGTACAGTTACATAGTGAGTGATCCTCACCCTGCTGAATAAACAGTGACTCTGTCCAGTTACACAGTGAGTGATCCACACTCTGCTGAATAAACAGTGACTCTGTAAAGTTACACAGTGAGTGATCCTCACCCTGCTGAATAAACAGTCACTCTGTACAGTTACACAGTGAGTGATCCTCACCCTGCTGAATAAACAGTGACCCTGTACAGTTACACAGTGAGTGATCCTCAACCTGCTGAATAAACAGTCACTCTGTACAGTTACACAGTGAGTGATCCTCACCCTGCTGAATAAATAGTGACACTGTACAGTTACACAGTGAGTGATCCTCATCCTGCTGAATAAACAGTGACTCTGTACAGTTACACAGTGAGTGATCCTCACTCTGCTGAATAAACAGTGACTCTGTACAGTTACTCTGTACAGTTACACAGTGAGTGATCCTCACCCTGCTGAATAAACAGTCACTCTGTACAGTTACACAGTGAGTGATCCTCACCCTGCTGAATAAACAGTGACTCTGTACAGTTACACAGTGAGTGATCCTCACCCTGCTGAATAAACAGTCACTCTGTACAGTTACACAGTGAGTGATCCTCACCCTGCTGAATAAACAGTGACTGTGTACAGTTACACAGTGAGTGATCCTCACACTGCTGAATAAACAGTGACTCTGTACAGTTACACAGTGAGTGATCCTCACCCTGCTGAATAAACAGTGACTCTGTACAGTTACACAGTGAGTGATCCTCACACTGCTGAATAAACAGTGACTCTGTACAGTTACACAGTGAGTGATCCTCACCCTGCTGAATAAACAGTGACTCTGTACAGTTACACAGTGAGTGATCCTCACCCTGCTGAATAAACAGCGACTCTGTACAGTTACACAGTGAGTGATCCTCACCCTGCTGAATAAACAGTGACTCTGTACAGTTACACAGTGAGTGATCCTCACCCTGAATAAACAGTGACTCTGTACAGTTACACAGTGAGTGATCCTCACCCTGCTGAATAAACAGTCACTCTGTACAGTTACACAGTGAGTGATCCTCACCCTGCTGAATAAACAGTGACTCTGTACAGTTACACAGTGAGTGATCCTCACCCTGCTGAATAAACAGTCACTCTGTACAGTTACACAGTGAGTGATCCTCACCCTGCTGAATAAACAGTGACTCTGTACAGTTACACAGTGAGTGATCCTCACCCTGCTGAATAAACACTGACTCTGTACAGTTACACAGTGAGTGATCCTCACCCTGCTGAATAAACAGTCACTCTGTACAGATACACAGTGAGTGATCCTCACCCTGCTGAATAAACAGTGACTCTGTGCAGTTACACAGTGAGTGATCCTCACCCTGCTGAATAAACAGTTACTCTGTACAGTTACACAGTGAGTGATCCTCACCCTGCTGAATAAACAGCGACTCTGTACAGTTACACAGTGAGTGATCCTCACCCTGCTGAATAAACAGTGACTCTGTACAGTTACACAGTGAGTGATCCTCACCCTGCTGAATAAACAGTGACTCTGTACAGTTACACAGTGAGTGATCCTCACCCTGAATAAACAGTGAATCTGTACAGTTACACGGTGAGTGATCCTCACCCTGCTGAATAAACAGTGACTCTGTACAGTTACACAGTGAGTGATCCTCACCCTGCCGAATAAACAGTCACTCTCTCCAGTTACACAGTGAGTGATCCTCACCCTGCTGAATAAACAGTCACTCTGTACAGTTACACAGTGAGTGATCCTCACCCTGCTGAATAAACAGTGACTCTGTACAGTTACACAGTGAGTGATCCTCACCCTGCTGAATAAACAGTGACTCTGTACAGTTACACAGTGAGTAATCCTCACCCTGAATAAACAGTGACTCTGTACAGTTACACAGTGAGTGATCCTCGCCATGCTGAATAAACAGTCACTCTGTACAGTTACACAGTGAGTGATCCTCACCCTGCTGAATAAACAGTGTCTCTGTAGTTACACAGTGAGTGATCCTCACCCTGCTGAATAAACAGTCACTCTGTACAGTTACACAGTGAGTGATCCTCACCCTGCTGAATAAACAGTCACTCTGTACAGTTACACAGTGAGTGATCCTCACCCTGCTGAATAAACAGTGACTCTGTACAGTTAAACAGTGAGTGATCCTCACCCTGCTGAATAAACAGTGACTCTGTACAGTTACACAGTGAGTGATCCTCACCCTGCTGAATAAACAGTGACTCTGTACAGTTACACAGTGAGTGATCCTCACCCTGCTGAATAAACAGTGACTCTGTACAGTTACACAGTGAGTGATCCTCACCCTGCTGAATAAACAGTGACTCTGTACAGTTACACAGTGAGTGATCCACACCCTGCTGAATAAACAGTGACTCTGTACAGTTACACAGTGAGTGATCCTCACCCTGCTGAATATACAGTGACTCTGTACAGTTACACAGTGAGTGACCCGCACCCTGCTGAATAAACAGTGACTCTGTACAGTTACACAGTGAGTGATCCTCACCCTGCTGAATAAACAGTGACTCTGTACAGTTACACAGTGAGTGATCCTCAAGCTGCTGAATAAACAGTGACTCTGTACAGTTACACAGTGAGTGATCCTCACCCTGCTGAATAAACAGTGACTCTGTACAGTTACACAGTGAGTGATCCTCACCCTGCTGAATAAACAGTGACTCTGTACAGTTACACAGTGAGCGATCCTCACCCTGCTGATAAACAGTGACTCTGTACAGTTACACAGTGAGTGATCCTCACCCTGCTGAATAAACAGTGACTCTGTACAGTTACACAGTGAGTGATCCTCACCCTGCTGAATAAACAGTGACTCTGTCCAGTTACACAGTGAGCGATCCTCACCCTGCTGAATAAACAGTGACTCTGTACAGTTACACAGTGAGTGATCCTCAAGCTGCTGAATAAACAGTGACTCTGTACAGTTACACAGTGAGTGATCCTCACCCTGCTGAATAAACAGTGACTCTGTACAGTTACACAGTGAGTGATCCACACTCTGCTGAATAAACAGTGACTCTGTACAGTTACACAGTGAGTGATCCTCACCCTGCTGAATAAACAGTCACTCTGTACAGTTACACAGTGAGTGATCCTCACCCTGCTGAATAAACAGTGACCCTGTACAGTTACACAGTGAGTGATCCTCAACCTGCTGAATAAACAGTCACTCTGTACAGTTACACAGTGAGTGATCCTCACCCTGCTGAATAAACAGTGACACTGTACAGTTACACAGTGAGTGATCCTCATCCTGCTGAATAAACAGTGACTCTGTACAGTTACACAGTGAGTGATCCTCACTCTGCTGAATAAACAGTGACTCTGTACAGTTACTCTGTACAGTTACACAGTGAGTGATCCTCACCCTGCTGAATAAACAGTCACTCTGTACAGTTACACAGTGAGTGATCCTCACCCTGCTGAATAAACAGTGACTCTGTACAGTTACACAGTGAGTGATCCTCACCCTGCTGAATAAACAGTCACTCTGTACAGTTACACAGTGAGTGATCCTCACCCTGCTGAATAAACAGTGACTCTGTACAGTTACACAGTGAGTGATCCTCACACTGCTGAATAAACAGTGACTCTGTACAGTTACACAGTGAGTGATCCTCACCCTGCTGAATAAACAGTGACTCTGTACAGTTACACAGTGAGTGATCCTCACACTGCTGAATAAACAGTGACTCTGTACAGTTACACAGTGAGTGATCCTCACCCTGCTGAATAAACAGTGACTCTGTACAGTTACACAGTGAGTGAGCCTCACCCTGCTGAATAAACAGCGACTCTGTACAGTTACACAGTGAGTGATCCTCACCCTGCTGAATAAACAGTGACTCTGTACAGTTACACAGTGAGTGATCCTCACCCTGAATAAACAGTGACTCTGTACAGTTACACAGTGAGTGATCCTCACCCTGCTGAATAAACAGTCACTCTGTACAGTTACACAGTGAGTGATCCTCACCCTGCTGAATAAACAGTGACTCTGTACAGTTACACAGTGAGTGATCCTCACCCTGCTGAATAAACAGTCACTCTGTACAGTTACACAGTGAGTGATCCTCAGCCTGCTGAATAAACAGTGACTCTGTACAGTTACACAGTGAGTGATCCTCACCCTGCTGAATAAACACTGACTCTGTACAGTTACACAGTGAGTGATCCTCACCCTGCTGAATAAACAGTCACTCTGTACAGATACACAGTGAGTGATCCTCACCCTGCTGAATAAACAGTGACTCTGTGCAGTTACACAGTGAGTGATCCTCACCCTGCTGAATAAACAGTTACTCTGTACAGTTACACAGTGAGTGATCCTCACCCTGCTGAATAAACAGCGACTCTGTACAGTTACACAGTGAGTGATCCTCACCCTGCTGAATAAACAGTGACTCTGTACAGTTACACAGTGAGTGATCCTCACCCTGCTGAATAAACAGTGACTCTGTACAGTTACACAGTGAGTGATCCTCACCCTGAATAAACAGTGAATCTGTACAGTTACACGGTGAGTGATCCTCACCCTGCTGAATAAACAGTGACTCTGTACAGTTACACAGTGAGTGATCCTCACCCTGCCGAATAAACAGTCACTCTCTCCAGTTACACAGTGAGTGATCCTCACCCTGCTGAATAAACAGTCACTCTGTACAGTTACACAGTGAGTGATCCTCACCCTGCTGAATAAACAGTGACTCTGTACAGTTACACAGTGAGTGATCCTCACCCTGCTGAATAAACAGTGACTCTGTACAGTTACACAGTGAGTAATCCTCACCCTGAATAAACAGTGACTCTGTACAGTTACACAGTGAGTGATCCTCGCCATGCTGAATAAACAGTCACTCTGTACAGTTACACAGTGAGTGATCCTCACCCTGCTGAATAAACAGTGTCTCTGTAGTTACACAGTGAGTGATGCTCACCCTGCTGAATAAACAGTCACTCTGTACAGTTACACAGTGAGTGATCCTCACCCTGCTGAATAAACAGTCACTCTGTACAGTTACACAGTGAGTGATCCTCACCCTGCTGAATAAACAGTGACTCTGTACAGTTAAACAGTGAGTGATCCTCACCCTGCTGAATAAACAGTGACTCTGTACAGTTACACAGTGAGTGATCCTCACCCTGCTGAATAAACAGTGACTCTGTACAGTTACACAGTGAGTGATCCTCACCCTGCTGAATAAACAGTGACTCTGTACAGTTACACAGTGAGTGATCCTCACCCTGCTGAATAAACAGTGACTCTGTACAGTTACACAGTGAGTGATCCACACCCTGCTGAATAAACAGTGACTCTGTACAGTTACACAGTGAGTGATCCTCACCCTGCTGAATATACAGTGACTCTGTACAGTTACACAGTGAGTGACCCGCACCCTGCTGAATAAACAGTGACTCTGTACAGTTACACAGTGAGTGATCCTCACCCTGCTGAATAAACAGTGACTCTGTACAGTTACACAGTGAGTGATCCTCAAGCTGCTGAATAAACAGTGACTCTGTACAGTTACACAGTGAGTGATCCTCACCCTGCTGAATAAACAGTGACTCTGTACAGTTACACAGTGAGTGATCCTCACCCTGCTGAATAAACAGTGACTCTGTACAGTTACACAGTGAGCGATCCTCACCCTGCTGATAAACAGTGACTCTGTACAGTTACACAGTGAGCGATCCTCACCCTGCTGAATAAACAGTCACTCTGTACAGTTACACAGTGAGTGATCCTCACCATGCTGAATAAACAGTCACTCTGTACAGTTACGCAGTGAGTGATCCTCACCATGCTGAATAAACAGTCACTCTGTACAGTTACACAGTGAGTGATCCTCACCCTGCTGAATAAACAGTTACTCTGTACAGTTACATAGTGAGTGATCCTCACCCTGCTGAATAAACAGTGACTCTGTCCAGTTACACAGTGAGTGATCCACACTCTGCTGAATAAACAGTGACTCTGTACAGTTACACAGTGAGTGATCCTCACCCTGCTGAATAAACAGTGACACTGTACAGTTACACAGTGAGTGATCCTCATCCTGCTGAATAAACAGTGACTCTGTACAGTTACACAGTGAGTGATCCTCACTCTGCTGAATAAACAGTGACTCTGTACAGTTACTCTGTACAGTTACACAGTGAGTGATCCTCACCCTGCTGAATAAACAGTGACTCTGTACAGTTACACAGTGAGTGATCCTCACACTGCTGAATAAACAGTGACTCTGTACAGTTACACAGTGAGTGATCCTCACCCTGCTGAATAAACAGTGACTCTGTACAGTTACACAGTGAGTGAGCCTCACCCTGCTGAATAAACAGCGACTCTGTACAGTTACACAGTGAGTGATCCTCACCCTGCTGAATAAACAGTGACTCTGTACAGTTACACAGTGAGTGATCCTCACCCTGAATAAACAGTGACTCTGTACAGTTACACAGTGAGTGATCCTCACCCTGCTGAATAAACAGTCACTCTGTACAGTTACACAGTGAGTGATCCTCACCCTGCTGAATAAACAGTGACTCTGTACAGTTACACAGTGAGTGATCCTCACCCTGCTGAATAAACAGTCACTCTGTACAGTTACACAGTGAGTGATCCTCACCCTGCTGAATAAACAGTGACTCTGTACAGTTACACAGTGAGTGATCCTCACCCTGCTGAATAAACACTGACTCTGTACAGTTACACAGTGAGTGATCCTCACCCTGCTGAATAAACAGTCACTCTGTACAGATACACAGTGAGTGATCCTCACCCTGCTGAATAAACAGTGACTCTGTGCAGTTACACAGTGAGTGATCCTCACCCTGCTGAATAAACAGTTACTCTGTACAGTTACACAGTGAGTGATCCTCACCCTGCTGAATAAACAGCGACTCTGTACAGTTACACAGTGAGTGATCCTCACCCTGCTGAATAAACTGTGACTCTGTACAGTTACACAGTGAGTGATCCTCACCCTGCTGAATAAACAGTGACTCTGTACAGTTACACAGTGAGTGATCCTCACCCTGAATAAACAGTGAATCTGTACAGTTACACGGTGAGTGATCCTCACCCTGCTGAATAAACAGTGACTCTGTACAGTTACACAGTGAGTGATCCTCACCCTGCCGAATAAACAGTCACTCTCTCCAGTTACACAGTGAGTGATCCTCACCCTGCTGAATAAACAGTCACTCTGTACAGTTACACAGTGAGTGATCCTCACCCTGCTGAATAAACAGTGACTCTGTACAGTTACACAGTGAGTGATCCTCACCCTGCTGAATAAACAGTGACTCTGTACAGTTACACAGTGAGTAATCCTCACCCTGAATAAACAGTGACTCTGTACAGTTACACAGTGAGTGATCCTCGCCATGCTGAATAAACAGTCACTCTGTACAGTTACACAGTGAGTGATCCTCACCCTGCTGAATAAACAGTGTCTCTGTAGTTACACAGTGAGTGATCCTCACCCTGCTGAATAAACAGTCACTCTGTACAGTTACACAGTGAGTGATCCTCACCCTGCTGAATAAACAGTCACTCTGTACAGTTACACAGTGAGTGATCCTCACCCTGCTGAATAAACAGTGACTCTGTACAGTTAAACAGTGAGTGATCCTCACCCTGCTGAATAAACAGTGACTCTGTACAGTTACACAGTGAGTGATCCTCACCCTGCTGAATAAACAGTGACTCTGTACAGTTACACAGTGAGTGATCCTCACCCTGCTGAATAAACAGTGACTCTGTACAGTTACACAGTGAGTGATCCTCACCCTGCTGAATAAACAGTGACTCTGTACAGTTACACAGTGAGTGATCCACACCCTGCTGAATAAACAGTGACTCTGTACAGTTACACAGTGAGTGATCCTCACCCTGCTGAATATACAGTGACTCTGTACAGTTACACAGTGAGTGACCCGCACCCTGCTGAATAAACAGTGACTCTGTACAGTTACACAGTGAGTGATCCTCACCCTGCTGAATAAACAGTGACTCTGTACAGTTACACAGTGAGTGATCCTCAAGCTGCTGAATAAACAGTGACTCTGTACAGTTACACAGTGAGTGATCCTCACCCTGCTGAATAAACAGTGACTCTGTACAGTTACACAGTGAGTGATCCTCACCCTGCTGAATAAACAGTGACTCTGTACAGTTACACAGTGAGCGATCCTCACCCTGCTGATAAACAGTGACTCTGTACAGTTACACAGTGAGCGATCCTCACCCTGCTGAATAAACAGTCACTCTGTACAGTTACACAGTGAGTGATCCTCACCATGCTGAATAAACAGTCACTCTGTACAGTTACGCAGTGAGTGATCCTCACCATGCTGAATAAACAGTCACTCTGTACAGTTACACAGTGAGTGATCCTCACCCTGCTGAATAAACAGTTACTCTGTACAGTTACATAGTGAGTGATCCTCACCCTGCTGAATAAACAGTGACTCTGTCCAGTTACACAGTGAGTGATCCACACTCTGCTGAATAAACAGTGACTCTGTACAGTTACACAGTGAGTGATCCTCACCCTGCTGAATAAACAGTCACTCTGTACAGTTACACAGTGAGTGATCCTCACCCTGCTGAATAAACAGTGACCCTGTACAGTTACACAGTGAGTGATCCTCAACCTGCTGAATAAACAGTCACTCTGTACAGTTACACAGTGAGTGATCCTCACCCTGCTGAATAAACAGTGACACTGTACAGTTACACAGAGAGTGATCCTCATCCTGCTGAATAAACAGTGACTCTGTACAGTTACACAGTGAGTGATCCTCACCCTGCTGAATAAACAGTGACTCTGTACAGTTACACAGTGACTGATCCTCATCCTGCTGAATAAACAGTGACTCTGTACAGATACACAGTGAGTGATCCTCATCCTGCTGAATAAACAGTGACTCTGTACAGTTACACAGTGAGTGCTCCTCACCCTGGTGAATAAACAGTTACTCTGTACAGTTACACAGTGAGTGATCCTCACACTGCTGAATAAACAGTGACTCTGTACAGATACACAGTGAGTGATCCTCACCCTCCTGAATGAACAGTGACTCTGCACAGTTACACAGTGAGCGATATTCACCCTGCTGAATAAACAGCGACTCTGTACAGTTACACAGTGAGTGATCCTCACCCTGCTGAATAAACAGTGACTCTGTACAGTTCCACAGTGAGTGATCCTCACCCTGCTGAATAAACAGTGACTCTGTACAGTTACACAGTGAGTCATCCTCACCCTGCTGAATAAACAGTGACTCTGTACAGTGAGTGATCCTCACCCTGCTGAATAAACAGTGACTCTGTACAGTTACACAGTGAGTGATCCTCACCCTGCTGAATAAACAGTGACTCTGTACAGTTACACAGTGAGTGATCCTCACCCTGCTGAATAAACAGTGACTCTGTACAGTTACACAGTGAGTGATCCACACCCTGCTGAATAAACAGTGACTCTGTACAGTTACACAGTGAGTGATCCTCACCCTGCTGAATATACAGTGACTCTGTACAGTTACACAGTGAGTGACCCGCACCCTGCTGAATAAACAGTGACTCTGTACAGTTACACAGTGAGTGATCCTCACCCTGCTGAATAAACAGTGACTCTGTACAGTTACACAGTGAGTGATCCTCAAGCTGCTGAATAAACAGTGACTCTGTACAGTTACACAGTGAGTGATCCTCACCCTGCTGAATAAACAGTGACTCTGTACAGTTACACAGTGAGTGATCCTCACCCTGCTGAATTAACAGTGACTCTGTACAGTTACACAGTGAGCGATCCTCACCCTGCTGATAAACAGTGACTCTGTACAGTTACACAGTGAGCGATCCTCACCCTGCTGAATAAACAGTCACTCTGTACAGTTACACAGTGAGTGATCCTCACCATGCTGAATAAACAGTCACTCTGTACAGTTACGCAGTGAGTGATCCTCACCATGCTGAATAAACAGTCACTCTGTACAGTTACACAGTGAGTGATCCTCACCCTGCTGAATAAACAGTTACTCTGTACAGTTACATAGTGAGTGATCCTCACCCTGCTGAATAAACAGTGACTCTGTCCAGTTACACAGTGAGTGATCCACACTCTGCTGAATAAACAGTGACTCTGTACAGTTACACAGTGAGTGATCCTCACCCTGCTGAATAAACAGTCACTCTGTACAGTTACACAGTGAGTGATCCTCACCCTGCTGAATAAACAGTGACCCTGTACAGTTACACAGTGAGTGATCCTCAACCTGCTGAATAAACAGTGACTCTGTACAGTTACACAGTGAGTGATCCTCACCCTGCTGAATAAACAGTGACACTGTACAGTTACTCAGAGAGTGATCCTGATCCTGCTGAATAAACAGTGACTCTGTACAGTTACACAGTGAGTGATCCTCACCCTGCTGAATAAACAGTGACTCTGTACAGTTACACAGTGACTGATCCTCATCCTGCTGAATAAACAGTGACTCTGTACAGATACACAGTGAGTGATCCTCATCCTGCTGAATAAACAGTGACTCTGTACAGTTACACAGTGAGTGCTCCTCACCCTGGTGAATAAACAGTTACTCTGTACAGTTACACAGTGAGTGATCCTCACACTGCTGAATAAACAGTGACTCTGTACAGATACACAGTGAGTGATCCTCACCCTCCTGAATGAACAGTGACTCTGTACAGTTACACAGTGAGTGATCCTCACCCTGCAGAATAAACAGTAACTCTGCACAGTTACACAGTGAGTGATATTCACACTGCTGAATAAACAGCGACTCTGTACAGTTACACAGTGAGTGATCCTCACCCTGCTGAATAAACAGTGACTCTGTACAGTTCCACAGTGAGTGATCCTCACCCTGCTGAATAAACAGTGACTCTGTACAGTTACACAGTGAGTGATCCTCACCCTGCAGAATAAACAGTGACTCTGTACAGTGAGTGATCCTCACCCTGCTGAATAAACAGTGACTCTGTACAGTTACACAGTGAGTGATCCTCACCATGCTGAATAAACAGTCACTCTGTACAGTTACGCAGTGAGTGATCCTCACCATGCTGAATAAACAGTCACTCTGTACAGTTACACAGTGAGCGATCCTCACCCTGCTGATAAACAGTGACTCTGTATAGTTACACGGTGAGCGATCCTCACCCTGCTGAATAAACAGTCACTCTGTGCAGTTACACAGTGAGTGCTCCTCACCATGCTGAATAAACAGTCACTCTGTACAGTTACGCAGTGAGTGATCCTTACCATGCTGAATAAACAGTCACTCTGTACAGTTACACAGTGAGTGATCCTCACCCTGCTGAGTAAACAGTTACTCTGTACAGTTACACAGTGAGTGATCCTCACCCTGCTGAATAAACAGTGACTCTGTACAGTTACACAGTGAGTGATCCACACTCTGCTGAATAAACAGTGACTCTGTACAGTTACACAGTGAGTGATCCTCACCCTGCTGAATAAACAGTCACTCTGTACAGTTACACAGTGAGTGATCATCACCCTGCTGAATAAACAGTGACCCTGTACAGTTACACAGTGAGTGATCCTCATCCTGCTGAATAAACAGTCACTCTGTACAGTTACACAGTGAGTGATCCTCACCCGTCTGAATAAACTGTGACACTGTACAGTTACACAGTGAGTGATCCTCATCCTGCTGAATAAACAGTGACTCTGTTCAGTTACACAGTGAGTGATCCTCACCCTGCTGAATAAACAGTGACTCTGTACAGTTACACAGTGACTGATCCTCATCCTGCTGAATAAACAGTGACTCTGTACAGATACACAGTGAATGATCCTCATCCTGCTGAATGAACAGTGACTCTGTACAGTTACACAGTGAGTGCGCCTCACCCTGGTGAATAAACAGTTACTCTGTACAGTTACACAGTGAGTGATCCTCACACTGCTGAATAAACAGTGACTCTGTACAGATACACAGTGAGTGATCCTCACCCTCCTGAATGAACAGTGACTCTGTACAGTTACACAGTGAGTGATCCTCACCCTGCTGAATAAACAGTGACTCTGCACAGTTACACAGTGAGTGATATTCACCCTGCTGAATAAACAGCGACTCTCTACAGTTACACAGTGAGTGATCATCACCCTGCTGAATAAACAGTGACTCTGTACAGTTACACAGTGAGTGATCCTCACCCTGCTGAATAAACAGTGACTCTGTACAGTTACACAGTGAGTGATCCTCACCCTGCTGAATAAACAGTGACTCTGTACAGTGAGTGATCCTCACCCTGCTGAATAAACAGTGACTCTGTACAGTTACACAGTGAGTGATCCTCACTCTGCTGAATAAACAGTGACTCTGTACAGTTACACAGTGAGTGATCCTCACCCTGCTGAATAAACAGTCACTCAGTACAGTTACACAGTGAGTGATCCTCACCCTGCTGAATAAACAGTGACTCTGTACAGTTAAACAGTGAGTGATCCTTATCCTGCTGAATAAAAAGTGACTCTGTACAGTTACACAGTGAGTGATCCTCACCCTAAATAAACAGTGACACTGTACAGTTACACAGTGAGTGATCCTCACCCTGCTGAATAAACAGTGACTCTGTACAGTTACACAGTGAGTGATCATCACCCTGCTGAATAAACAGGGACTCTGTCTTGTTACACAGTGAGTGATCCTCACCCTGCTGAATAAACAGTCTCTCTGTACAGTTACACAGTGAGTGATCCTTAAACTGCTGAATAAACAGTTACTCTGTACAGTTACACAGTGACTGATCCTCATCCTGCTGAATAAACAGTGACTCTGTACAGATACACAGTGAGTGATCCTCATCCTGCTGAATGAACAGTGACTCTGTACAGTTACACAGTGAGTGCTCCTCACCCTGGTGAATAAACAGTTACTCTGTACAGTTACACAGTGAGTGATCCTCACACTGCTGAATAAACAGTGACTCTGTACAGATACACAGTGAGTGATCCTCACCCTCCTGAATGAACAGTGACTCTGTACAGTTACACAGTGAGTGATCCTCACCCTGCAGAATAAACAGTAACTCTGCACAGTTACACAGTGAGTGATATTCACCCTGCTGAATAAACAGCGACTCTGTACAGATACACAGTGAGTGATCCTCACCCTGCTGAATAAACAGAGACTCTGTACAGTTACACAGTGAGTGATCCTCACCCTGCTGAATAAACAGTGACTCTGTACAGTTACACAGTGAGTGATCCTCACCCTGCTGAATAAACAGTGACTCTGTACAGTGAGTGATCCTCACCCTGCTGAATAAACAGTGACTCTGTACAGTTACACAGTGAGTGATCCTCACCATGCTGAATAAACAGTCACTCTGTACAGTTACGCTGTGAGTGATCCTCACCCTGCTGAATAAACAGTGACTCTGTACAGTTACACAGTGACTGATCCTCATCCTGCTGAATAAACAGTGACTCTGTACAGATACACAGTGAGTGATCCTCATCCTGCTGAATGAACAGTGACTCTGTACAGTTACACAGTGAGTGCTCCTCACCCTGGTGAATAAACAGTTACTCTGTACAGTTACACAGTGAGTGATCCTCACACTGCTGAATAAACAGTGACTCTGTACAGATACACAGTGAGTGATGCTCACCCTCCTGAATGAACAGTGACTCTGTACAGTTACACAGTGAGTGATCCTCACCCTGCTGAATAAACAGTGACTCTGCACAGTTACACAGTGAGTGATATTCACCCTGCTGAATAAACAGCGACTCTCTACAGTTACACAGTGAGTGATCCTCACCCTGCTGAATAAACAGTGACTCTGTACAGTTACACAGTGAGTGATCCTCACCCTGCTGAATAAACAGTGACTCTGTACAGTTACACAGTGAGTGATCCTCACCCTGCTGAATAAACAGTAACTCTGTACAGTGAGTGATCCTCACCCTGCTGAATAAACAGTGACTCTGTACAGTTACACAGTGAGTGATCCTCACTCTGCTGAATAAACAGTGACTCTGTACAGTTACACAGTGAGTGATCCTCACCCTGCTGAATAAACAGTCACTCAGTACAGTCACACAGTGAGTGATCCTCACCCTGCTGAATAAACAGTGACTCTGTACAGTTACACAGTGAGTGATCCTTATCCTGCTGAATAAAAAGTGACTCTGTACAGTTACACAGTGAGTGATCCTCACCCTAAATAAACAGTGACACTGTACAGTTACACAGTGAGTGATCCTCACCCTGCTGAATAAACAGTGACTCTGTACAGTTACACAGTGAGTGATCATCACCCTGCTGAATAAACAGTGACTCTGTCTTGTTACACAGTGAGTGATCCTCACCCTGCTGAATAAACAGTCTCTCTGTACAGTTACACAGTGAGTGATCCTCACCCTGCTGAATAAACAGTGACTCTGTACAGTTACACAGTGACTGATCCTCATCCTGCTGAATAAACAGTGACTCTGTACAGATACACAGTGAGTGCTCCTCATCCTGCTGAATGAACAGTGACTCTGTACAGTTACACTGTGAGTGCTCCTCACCCTGGTGAATAAACAGTTACTCTGTACAGTTACACAGTGAGTGATCCTCACCCTGCTGAATAAACAGTGACTCTGTACAGTGGCACAGTGAGTGATCCTCACCCTGCTGAATAAACAGTGACTCTGTACAGATACACAGTGAGTGATCCTCACCCTCCTGAATGAACAGTGACTCTGTACAGTTACACAGTGAGTGATCCTCACCCTCCTGAATAAACAGTGACTCTGCACAGTTACACAGTGAGTGATATTCACCCTGCTGAATAAACAGCGACTCTGTACAGATACACAGTGAGTGATCCTCACCCTGCTGAATAAACAGTGACTCTGTACAGTTACACAGTGAGTGATCCTCACCCTGCTGAATAAACAGTGACTCTGTACAGTTACACAGTGAGTGATCCTCACCCTGCTGAATAAACAGTGACTCTGTACAGTGAGTGATCCTCACCCTGCTGAATAAACAGTGACTCTGTACAGTTACACAGTGAGTGATCCTCACCATGCTGAATAAACAGTCACTCTGTACAGTTACGCAGTGAGTGATCCTCACCATGCTGAATAAACAGTCACTCTGTACAGTTACACAGTGAGCGATCCTCACCCTGCTGATAAACAGTGACTCTGTACAGTTACACAGTGAGTGATCCTCACCCTGCTGAATAAACAGTCACTCTGTGCAGTTACACAGTGAGTGATCCTCACCATGCTGAATAAACAGTCACTCTGTACAGTTACGCAGTGAGTGATCCTTACCATGCTGAATAAACAGTCACTCTGTACAGTTACACAGTGAGTGATCCTCACCCTGCTGAATAAACAGTTACTCTGTACAGTTACACAGTGAGTGATCCTCACCCTGCTGAATAAACAGTGACTCTGTACAGTTACACAGTGAGTGATCCACACTCTGCTGAATAAACAGTTACTCTGTACAGTTACACAGTGAGTGATCCTCACCCTGCTGAATAAACAGTCACTCTGTAC
Source organism: Scyliorhinus torazame (assembly GCF_047496885.1). Lineage (NCBI taxonomy): Eukaryota > Metazoa > Chordata > Chondrichthyes > Carcharhiniformes > Scyliorhinidae > Scyliorhinus > Scyliorhinus torazame. The sequence goes on along the minus strand of NC_092731.1, from coordinate 23,553,274 downwards.
AGTTACACAGTGAGTGATCCTCACCCTGCTGAATAAACAGTGACCCTGTACAGTTACACAGTGAGTGATCCTCATCCTGCTGAATAAACAGTCACTCTGTACAGTTACACAGTGAGTGATCCTCATCCTGCTGAATAAACAGTGACTCTGCACAGATACACAGGGAGTGATCCTCATCCTGCTGAATGAACAGTGACTCTGTACAGTTACACAGTGAGTGCTCCTCACCCTGGTGAATAAACAGTTACTCTGTACAGTTACACAGTGAGTGATCCTCACACTGCTGAATAAACAGTGACTCTGTACAGATACACAGTGAGTGATCCTCACCCTCCTGAATGAACAGTGACTCTGTACAGTTACACAGTGAGTGATCCTCACCCTGCTGAATGAACAGTGACTCTGCACAGTTACACAGTGAGTGATATTTACCCTGCTGAATAAACAGCGACTCACTACAGTTACACAGTGAGTGATCCTCACCCTGCTGAATAAACAGTGACTCTGTACAGTTACACAGTGAGTGATCCTCACCCTGCTGAATAAACAGTGACTCTGTACAGTTACACAGTGAGTGATCCTCACCCTGCTGAATAAACAGTGACTCTGTACAGTGAGTGATCCTCACCCTGCTGAATAAACAGTGACTCTGTACAGTTACACAGTGAGTGATCCTCACTCTGCTGAATAAACAGTGACTCTGTACAGTTACACAGTGAGTGATCCTCACCCTGCTGAATAAACAGTCACTCAGTACAGTTACACAGTGAGTGATCCTCACCCTGCTGAATAAACAATGTCTCTGTACAGTTACACAGTGAGTGATCCTCACTCTGCTGAATAAAAAGTGACTCTGTACAGTTACACAGTGAGTGATCCACACCCTGCTGAATAAACAGTCACTCTGTACAGTTACACAGTGAGTGATCCTCACCCTGCTGAATAAACAGTGACTCTGTACAGTTACACAGTGAGTGACCCTCACCCTGCTGAATAAACAGTGACTCTGTACAGTTACACAGTGAGTGATCCTCACCCTGCTGAATAAACAGTGACTCTGTACAGTTACACAGTGAGTGATCCTCACCCTGCTGAATAAACAGTGACTCTGTACAGTTACACAGTGAGTGATCCTCACCCTGCTGAATAAACAGTGACTCTGTACAGTTACACAGTGAGTGATCCTCACCCTGATGAATAAACAGTGACTCTGTACAGTTACACAGTGAGTGATCCTCACCCTGCTGAATAAACAGTGACTCTGTACAGTTGCACAGTGAGTGATCCTCACCCTGATGAATAAACAGTCACTCTGTACAGTTACACAGTGAGTGATCCTCACCCTGCTGAATAAACAGTGACTCTGTAGACTTACACAGTGAGTGATCCTCACCCTGATGAATAAACAGTCACTCTGTACAGTTACACAGTGAGTGATCCTCACCCTGCTGAATAAACAGTCCCTCTGTACAGTTACACAGTGAGTGATCCTCACCCTGCTGAATAAACAGTGACTCTGTACACTTACACAGTGAGTGATCCTCACCCTGCTGAATAAACTGTGACTCTGTACAGTTACACAGTGAGTGATCCTCACCCTGCTGAATAAACAGTGACTCTGTACAGTTACACAGTGAGTGATCCTCACCCTGCTGAATAAACAGCGACTCTGTACAGTTACACAGTGAGTGATCCGCACCCTGCTGAATATACAGTGACTCTGTACAGTTACACAGTGAGTGATCCTCACCCTGAATAAACAGTGACTCTGTACCGTTACACAGTGAGTGATCCTCACCCTGCTGAATAAACAGTGACTCTGTACAGTTACAATGTGAGTGATCCTCACCCTGCTGAATAAACAGTGACTCTGTACAGTTACACAGTGAGTGACCCTCACCCTGCTGAATAAACAGTCACTCTGTACAGTTACACAGTGAGTGATCCTCACCCTGCTGAATAAACAGTGACTCTGTACAGTTACACAGTGAGTGATCCTCACCCTGGTGAATAAACAGTTACTCTGTACAGTTACACAGTGAGTGATCCTCACACTGCTGAATAAACAGTGACTCTGTACAGATACACAGTGAGTGATCCTCAACCTCCTGAATGAACAGTGACTCTGTACAGTTACACAGTGAGTTATCCTCACCCTGCTGAATAAACAGTGACTCTGCACAGTTACACAGTGAGTGATATTCACCCTGCTGAATAAACAGCGACTCTGTACAGTTACACAGTGAGTGATCCTCACCCTGCTGAATAAACAGTGACTCTGTACAGTTACACAGTGAGTGATGCTCACCCTGCTGAATAAACAGTGACTCTGTACAGTTACACAGTGAGTGATCCTCACCCTGCTGAATAAACAGTGACTCTGTACAGTGAGTGATCCTCACCCTGCTGAATAAACAGTGACTCTGTACAGTTACACAGTGAGTGATCCTCACCATGCTGAATAAACAGTCACTCTGTACAGTTACGCAGTGAGTGATCCTCACCATGCTGAATAAACAGTCACTCTGTACAGTTAGACAGTGAGCGATCCTCACCCTGCTGATAAACAGTGACTCTGTACAGTTACACAGTGAGCGATCCTCACCCTGCTGAATAAACAGTCACTCTGTACAGTTACACAGTGAGTGATCCTCACCATGCTGAATAAACAGTCACTCTGTACAGTTACGCAGTGAGTGATCCTCACCATGCTGAATAAACAGTCACTCTGTCCAGTTACACAGTGAGTGATCCTCACCCTGCTGAATAAACAGTTACTCTGTACAGTTACACAGTGAGTGATCCTCACCCTGCTGAATAAACAGTGACTCTGTACAGTTACACAGTGAGTGATCCACACTCTGCTGAATAAACAGTGACTCTGTACAGTTACACAGTGAGTGATCCTCACCCTGCTGAATAAACAGTCACTCTGTACAGTTACACAGTTAGTAATCCTCACCCTGCTGAATAAACAGTGACCCTGTACAGTTACACAGTGAGTGATCCTCATCCTGCTGAATAAACAGTCACTCTGTACAGTTACACAGTGAGTGATCCTCACCCTGCTGAATAAACAGTGACAATGTACAGTTACACAGTGAGTGATCCTCATCCTGCTGAATAAACAGTGACTCTGTACAGTTACACAGTGAGTGATCCTCACCCTGCTGAATAAACAGTGACTCTGTACAGTTACACAGTGACTGATCCTCATCCTGCTGAATAAACAGTGACTCTGTACAGATACACAGTGAGTGATCCTCATCCTGCTGAATAAACAGTGACACTGTACAGTTACACAGTGAGTGCTCCTCACCCTGGTGAATAAACAGTTACTCTGTACAGTTACACAGTGAGTGATCCTCACACTGCTGAATAAACAGTGACTCTGTACAGATACACAGTGAGTGATCCTCACCCTCCTGAATGAACAGTGACTCTGTACAGTTACACAGTGAGTGATCCTCACTCTGTTGAATAAACAGTGACTCTGCACAGTTACACAGTGAGTGATCCGCACCCTGCTGAATAAACAGTGACTCTGTACAGTTACACAGTGAGTGATCCTCACCCTGAATAAACAGTGACTCTGTACAGTTACACAGTGAGTGATCCTCACCCTGCTGAATAAACAGTGACTCTGTACAGTTACACAGTGAGTGATCCTCACCCTGCTGAATAAACAGTGACTCTGTACAGTTACACAGTGAGTGATCCTCACCCTGCTGAATAAACAGTCACTCTGTACAGTTACACAGTGAGTGATCCTCACCCTGCTGAATAAAGAGTGACTCTGTGCAGTTACACAGTGAGTGATCCTCACCCTGATGAATAAACAGTGACTCTGTACAGTTACACAGTGAGTGATCCTCACCCTGCTGAATAAACAGCGACTCTGTACAGTTACACAGTGAGTGATCGTCACCCTGAATAAACAGTGAATCTGTACAGTTACACGGTGAGTGATCCTCACCCTGCTGAATAAACAGTGACTCTGTACAGTTACACAGTGAGTGATCCTCACCCTGCCGAATAAACAGTCACTCTCTCCAGTTACATAGTGAGTGATCCCCACCCTGCTGAATAAACAGTCACTCTGTACAGTTACACAGTGAGTGATCCTCACCCTGCTGAATAAACAGTGACTCTGTACAGTTACACAGTGAGTGATCCTCCCCCTGCTGAATAAACAGTGACTCTGTACAGTTACACAGTGAGTGATCCTCACCCTGAATAAACAGTGACTCTGTACAGTTACACAGTGAGTGATCCTCACCCTGCTGAATAAACAGTCACTCTGTACAGTTACACAGTGAGTGATCCTCACCCTGCTGAATAATCTGTGACTCTGTACAGTTACACAGTGAGTGATCCTCACCCTGCTGAATAAACAGTGACTCTGTACAGTTACACAGTGAGTGATCCTCACCCTGCTGAATAAACAGCGACTCTGTACAGTTACACAGTGAGTGATCCTCACCCTGCTGAATAAACAGTGACTCTGTACATTTACACAGTGAGTGATCCTCACCCTGCTGAATAAACAGTCACTCTGTACAGATACACAGTTAGTGATCCTCACCCTGCTGAATAAACAGTGACTCTGTGCAGTTACACAGTGAGTGATCCTCACCCTGCTGAATAAACAGTGACTCTGTACAGTTACACAGTGAGTGATCCTCACCCTGCTGAATAAACAGCGACTCTGTACAGTTACACAGTGAGTGATCCTCACCCTGCTGAATAAACAGTGACTCTGTACAGTTACACAGTGAGTGATCCTCACCCTGCTGAATAAACAGTGACTCTGTACAGTTACACAGTGAGAGATCCTCACCCTGAATAAACAGTGAATCTGTACAGTTACACGGTGAGTGATCCTCACCCTGCTGAATAAACAGTGACTCTGTACAGTTACACAGTGAGTGATCCTCACCCTGCCGAATAAACAGTCACTCTCTCCAGTTACACAGTGAGTGATCCTCACCCTGCTGAATAAACAGTGACTCTGTACAGTTACACAGTGAGTGATCCTCACCCTGCTGAATAAACAGTGACTCTGTACAGTTACACAGTGAGTGATCCTCACCCTGAATAAACAGTGACTCTGTACAGTTACACAGTGAATGATCCTCACCCTGCTGAATAAACAGTCACTCTGTACAGTTACACAGTGAGTGATCCTCACCCTGCTGAATAAACAGTGTCTCTGTAGTTACACAGTGAGTGATCCTCACCCTGCTGAATAAACAGTCACTCTGTACAGTTACACAGTGAGTGATCCTCACCCTGAATAAACAGTGACTCTGTACAGTTACACAGTGAGTGATCCTCACCCTGCTGAATAAACAGTCACTCTGTACAGTTACACAGTGAGTGATCCTCACCCTGCTGAATAAACAGTGACTCTGTACAGTTACACAGTGAGTGATCCTCACACTGCTGAATAAACAGTGACTCTGTACAGTTACACAGTGAGTGATCCTCACCCTGCAGGATGAACAGTCACTCTGTACAGTTACACAGTGAGTGATCCTCACCGTGCTGAATAAACAGTGACTCTGTACAGTTACACAGTGAGTGATCCTCTCCCTGCTGAATAAACAGTGACTCTGGACAGTTACACAGTGAGTGATCCTCACCCTGCTGAATAAACAGTGACTCTGTACAGTTACACAGTGTGCGATCCTCACCCTGCTGATAAACAGTCACTCTGTACAGTTACACAGTGAGTGATCCTCACCCTGCTGAATAAACAGTGACTCTGTACAGTGAGTGATCCTCACCCTGCTGAATAAACAGTGACTCTGTACAGTTACACAGTGAGTGATCCTCACCCTGCTGAATAAACAGTGACTCTGTACAGTTACACAGTGAGTGATCCTCACCCTGCTGAATAAACAGTCACTCAGTACAGTTACACAGTGAGTGATCCTCACCCTGCTGAATAAACAGTGACTCTGTACAGTTACACAGTGAGTGATCCTCATCCTGCTGAATAAACAGTGACTCTGTACAGTTACACAGTGAGTGATCCTCACACTGCTGAATAAACAGTGACTCTGTACAGTTACACAGTGAGTGATCCTCACCCTGCTGAATAAACAGTCACTCTGCGCAGTTACACAGTGAGTGATCCTCACCCTGCTGAATAAACAGTCACTCTGTACAGTTACACAGTGAGTGATCCTTACCCTGCTGAATAAACAGTGACTCTGTACAGTTACGCAGTGAGTGATCCTCACCGTGCTGAATAAACAGTGACTCTGTACAGTTACACAGTGAGTGATCCTCACCCTGCTGAATAAACAGTCACTCTGTACAGTTACACAGTGAGTGATCCTCACCCTGCTGAATAAACAGTGACACTGTACAGTTACACAGTGAGTGATCCTCATCCTGCTGAATAAACAGTGACTCTGTACAGTTACACAGTGAGTGATCCTCACCCTGCTGAATAAACAGTGACTCTGTACAGTTACACAGTGACTGATCCTCATCCTGCTGAATAAACAGTGACTCTGTACAGATACACAGTGAGTGATCCTCATCCTGCTGAATAAACAGTGACTCTGTACAGTTACACAGTGAGTGCTCCTCACCCTGGTGAATAAACAGTTACTCTGTACAGTTACACAGTGAGTGATCCTCACACTGCTGAATAAACAGTGACTCTGTACAGATACACAGTGAGTGATCCTCACCCTCCTGAATGAACAGTGACTCTGTACAGTTACACAGTGAGCGATCCTCACCCTGCTGAATAAACAGTGACTCTGCACAGTTACACAGTGAGTGATATTCACCCTGCTGAATAAACAGCGACTCTGTACAGTTACACAGTGAGTGATCCTCACCCTGCTGAATAAACAGTGACTCTGTTCAGTTACACAGTGAGTGATCCTCACCCTGCTGAATAAACAGTGACTCTGTACAGTTACACAGTGAGTGATCCTCACCCTGCTGAATAAACAGTCACTCTGTACAGTGAGTGATCCTCACCCTGCTGAATAAACAGTGACTCTGTACAGTTACACAGTGAGTGATCCTCACTCTGCTGAATAAACAGTGACTCTGTACAGTTACACAGTGAGTGATCCTCACCCTGCTGAATAAACAGTGACTCTGTACAGTTACACAGTGAGTGATCCTCACCCTGCTGAATAAACAGTGACTCTGTACAGTTACACAGTGAGTGATCCTCACCCTGCTGAATAAACAGTGACTCTGTACAGTTACACAGTGAGTGATCCTCACCCTGCTGAATAAACAGGGACTCTGTACAGTTACAGAGTGAGTGATCCTCACCCTGCTGAATAAACAGTCACTCTGTACAGATACACAGTGAGTGATCCTCACCCTGCTGAATAAACAGTGACTCTGTGCAGTTACACAGTGAGTGATCCTCACCCTGCTGAATAAACAGTGACTCTGTACAGTTACACAGTGAGTGATCCTCACCCTGCTGAATAAACAGCGACTCTGTACAGTTACACAGTGAGTGATCCTCAAACTGCTGAATAAACAGTGACTCTGTACAGTTACACAGTGAGTGATCCTCACCCTGCTGAATAAACAGTGACTCTGTACAGTTACACAGTGAGTGATCCTCACCCTGCTGAATAAACAGTGACTCTGTACAGTTACACAGTGAGTGATCCTCACCCTGCTGAATAAACAGTGACTCTGTACAGTTACACAGTGAGTGATCCTCACCCTGCTGAATAAACAGTGACTCTGTACAGTTACACAGTGAGTGATCCTCACCCTGAATAAACAGTGACTCTGTACAGTTACACAGTGAGTGATCCTCACCCTGCTGAATAAACAGTCACTCTGTACAGTTACACAGTGAGTGATCCTCACCCTGCTGAATAAATTGTGACTCTGTACAGTTACACAGTGAGTGATCCTCACCCTGCTGAATAAACAGCGACTCTGTACAGTTACACAGTGAGTGATCCTCACCCTGCTGAATAAACAGCGACTCTGTACAGTTACACAGTGAGTGATCCTCACCCTGCTGAATAAACAGTGACTCTGTACAGTTACACAGTGAGTGATCCTCACCCTGAATAAACAGTGACTCTGTACAGTTACACAGTGAGTGATCCTCACCCTGCCGAATAAACAGTCACTCTCTCCAGTTACACAGTGAGTGATCCTCACCCTGCTGAATAAACAGTCACTCTGTACAGTTACACAGTGAGTGATCCTCACCCTGCTGAATAAACAGTGACTCTGTACAGTTACACAGTGAGTGATCCTCACCCTGCTGAATAAACAGTGACTCTGTACAGTTACACAGTGAGTGATCCTCACCCTGCTGAATAAACAGTGACTCTGTACAGTTACACAGTGAGTGATCCTCACCCTGCTGAATAAACAGTGACTCTGTACAGTTACACAGTGAGTGATCCTCACCCTGCTGAATAAACAGTGTCTCTGTAGTTACACAGTGAGTGATCCTCACCCTGCTGAATAAACAGTCACTCTGTACAGTTACACAGTGAGTGATCCTCACCCTGCTGAATAAACAGTGTCTCTGTAGTTACACAGTGAGTGATCCTCACCCTGCTGAATAAACAGTCACTCTGTACAGTTACACAGTGAGTGATCCTCACCCTGAATAAACAGTGACTCTGTACAGTTACACAGTGAGTGATCCTCACCCTGCTGAATAAACAGTCACTCTGTACAGTTACACAGTGAGTGATCCTCACCCTGCTGAATAAACAGTGACTCTGTACAGTTACACAGTGAGTGATCCTCACCCTGCTGAATAAACAGTGACTCTGTACAGTTACACAGTGAGTGATCCTCACCCTGCTGAATAAACAGTGACTCTGTACAGTTACACAGTGAGTGATCCTCACCCTGCTGAATAAACAGTGACTCTGTACAGTTACACAGTGTGCGATCCTCACCCTGCTGATAAACAGTCACTCTGTACAGTTACACAGTGAGTGATCCTCACCCTGCTGAATAAACAGTGACTCTGTACAGTTACACAGTGAGTGATCCTCACCCTGCTGAATAAACAGTGACTCTGTACAGTTACACAGTGAGTGATCCTCACCCTGCAGAATGAATAGTCACTCTGTACAGTTACACAGTGAGTGATCCTCACCCTGCTGAACAAACAGTGACTCTGTACAGTTACACAGTGAGTGATCCTCACCCTGCTGAATAAACAGTGACTCTGTACAGTTACACAATGAGTGATCCTCACCCTGCTGAATAAACAGTGACTCTGTACAGTTACACAGTGTGCGATCCTCACCCTGCTGATAAACAGTCACTCTGTACAGTTACACAGTGAGTGATCCTCACCCTGCTGAATAAACAGTGACTCTGTACAGTTACACAGTGAGTGATCCTCACCCTGCTGAATAAACAGTGACTCTGTACAGTTACACAGTGAGTGATCCTCACCCTGCTGAATAAACAGTCACTCGGTACAGTTACACAGTGAGTGATCCTCACCCTGCTGAATAAACAGTGACTCTGTACAGTTACACAGTGAGTGATCCTCACACTGCTGAATAAACAGTGACTCTGTACAGTTACACAGTGAGTGATCCTCACCCTGCTGAATAAACAGTGACTCTGTACAGTTACACAGTGAGTGATCCTCACCCTGCTGAATAAACAGTCACTCTGTACAGTTACACAGTGAGTGATCCTCACCCTGCTGAATAAACAGTGACTCTGTACACTTACACAGTGAGTGATCCTCACCCTGCTGAATAAACTGTGACTCTGTACAGTTACACAGTGAGTGATCCTCACCCTGCTGAATAAACAGTGACTCTGTACAGTTACACATTGAGTGATCCTCACCCTGCTGAATAAACAGCGACTCTGTACAGTTACAGAGTGAGTGATCCTCACCCTGCTGAATAAACAGTGACTCTGTACAGTTACACAGTGAGTGATCCTCACCCTGAATAAACAGTGACTCTGTACAGTTACACAGTGAGTGATCCTCACCCTGCTGAATAAACAGTGACTCTGTACAGTTACACAGTGAGTGATCCTCACCCTGCTGAATAAACAGTGACTCTGTACAGTTACACAGTGAGTGATCCTCACCCTGCTGAATAAACAGTGACTCTGTACAGTTACACAGTGAGTGATCCTCACCCTGCTGAATAAACAGTGACTCTGTACAGTTACACAGTGAGTGATCCTCACCCTGCTGAATAAACAGGGACTCTGTACAGTTACAGAGTGAGTGATCCTCACCCTGCTGAATAAACAGTCACTCTGTACAGATACACAGTGAGTGATCCTCACCCTGCTGAATAAACAGTGACTCTGTGCAGTTACACAGTGAGTGATCCTCACCCTGCTGAATAAACAGTGACTCTGTACAGTTACACAGTGAGTGATCCTCACTCTGCTGAATAAACAGCGACTCTGTACAGTTACACAGTGAGTGATCCTCAAACTGCTGAATAAACAGTGACTCTGTACAGTTACACAGTGAGTGATCCTCACCCTGCTGAATAAACAGTGACTCTGTACAGTTAAACAGTGAGTGATCCTCACCCTGAATAAACAGTGAATCTGTACAGTTACACGGTGAGTGATCCTCACCCTGCTAAATAAACAGTGACTCTGTACAGTTACACAGTGAGTGATCCTCACCCTGCCGAATAAACAGTCACTCTCTCCAGTTACACAGTGAGTGATCCTCACCCTGCTGAATAAACAGTCACTCTGTACAGTTACACAGTGAGTGATCCTCACCCTGCTGAATAAACAGTGACTCTGTACAGTTACACAGTGAGTGATCCTCACCCTACTGAATAAACAGTGACTCTGTACAGTTACACAGTGAGTGATCCTCACCCTGAATAAACAGTGACTCTGTACAGTTACACAGTGAGTGATCCTCACCCTGCTGAATAAACAGTCACTCTGTACAGTTACACAGTGAGTGATCCTCACCCTGCTGAATAAACTGTGACTCTGTACAGTTACACAGTGAGTGATCCTCACCCTGCTGAATAAACAGCGACTCTGTACAGTTACACAGTGAGTGATCCCCACCCTGCTGAATAAACAGCGACTCTGTACAGTTACACAGTGGGTGATCCTCACCCTGCTGAATAAACAGTGACTCTGTACAGTTACACAGTGAGTGATCCTCACCCTGCTGAATAAACAGTCACTCTGTACAGTTACACAGTGAGTGATCCTCACCCTGCTGAATAAACAGTGACTCTGTACAGTTACACAGTGAGTGATCCTCACCCTGCTGAATAAACAGTGACTCTGTACAGTTACACAGTGAGTGATCCTCACCCTGCTGAATAAACAGTGACTCTGTACAGTTACACAGTGAGTGATCCTCACCCTGCTGAATAAACAGTGACTCTGTACAGTTACACAGTGTGCGATCCTCACCCTGCTGATAAACAGTCACTCTGTACAGTTACACAGTGAGTGATCCTCACCCTGCTGAATAAACAGTGACTCTGTACAGTTACACAGTGAGTGATCCTCACCCTGCTGAATAAACAGTGACTCTGTACAGTTACACAGTGAGTGATCCTCACCCTGCAGAATGAACAGTCACTCTGTACAGTTACACAGTGAGTGATCCTCACCCTGCTGAATAAACAGTGACTCTGTACAGTTACACAGTGAGTGATCCTCACCCTGCTGAATAAACAGTGACTCTGTACAGTTACACAGTGAGTGATCCTCGCCCTGCTGAATAAACAGTCACTCTGTACAGTTACACAGTGAGTGATCCTCACCCTGCTGAATAAACAGTGACTCTGTACAGTTACACAGTGAGTGATCCTCACCCTGCACAATGAACAGTCACTCTGTACAGTTACACAGTGAGTGATCCTCACCCTGCTGAATAAACAGTGACTCTGTACAGTTACACAGTGAGTGATCCTCACCCTGCTGAATAAACAGTGACTCTGTACAGTTACACAGTGAGTGATCCTCACCCTGCTGAATAAACAGTGACTCTGTACAGTTACACAGTGAGTGATCCTCACCCTGCTGAATAAACAGTCACTCTGTACAGTTACACAGTGAGTGATCCTCAAGCTGCTGAATAAACAGTGACTCTGTACAGTTACACAGTGAGTGATCCTCACCCTGCTGAATAAACAGTGACTCTGTACAGTTACACAGTGAGTGATCCTCACCCTGCTGAATAAACAGTCACTCTGTACAGTTACACAGTGAGTGATCCTCACCCTGCTGAATAAACAGTCACTCTGTACAGTTACACAGTGAGTGATCCTCACCCTGCTGAATAAACAGTGACTCTGTACAGTTACACAGTGAGTGATCCTCACCCTGCTGAATAAACAGTGACTCTGTACAGTTACTCAGTGAGTGATCCTGACCCTGAATAAACAGTGACTCTGTACAGTTACACAGTGAGTGATCCTCACCCTGCTGAATAAACAGTGACTCTGTACAGTTACACAGTGAGTGTTCCTCACCCTGCTGAATAAACAGTGACTCTGTACAGTTACACAGTGAGTGATCCTCACCCTGCTGAATAAACAGTCACTCTGTACAGTTACACAGTGAGTGATCCTCACCCTGCTGAATAAACAGTCACTCTGTACAGTTACACAGTGAGTGATCCTCAAGCTGCTGAATAAACAGTGACTCTGTACAGTTACACAGTGAGTGATCCTCACCCTGCTGAATAAACAGTGACTCTGTACAGTTACACAGTGAGTGATCCTCACCCTGAATAAACAGTGACTCTGTACAGTTACACAGTGAGTGATCCTCATCCTGCTGAATAAACAGTCACTCTGTACAGTTACACAGTGAGTGATCCTCACCCTGCTGAATAAACAGTCACTCTGTACAGTTACACAGTGAGTGATCCTCACCCTGCTGAATAGACAGTCACTCTGTACAGTCAGAAGTCTCACAACACCAGGTTGAAGTCCTAATGATTGTTTGGAATCATTAGCTTTCAGAGCACAGCTGCTTCATCGGGTGAGTGTGAACTAAAGAAGAACCCCTTAAAGGGACACTATCACGACAAGACAGAGGTTTCACTGATATCTATCAAATTAAATTCTATTAAATCTATCAAATTCCCGTACCGGCCTCCCTGAACAGGTGCCGGAATGTGGTGACTAAGGGCTTTGCACATTAACTTCATTGAAGCCTACTTGTGACAATAGGCGATTATTATTATTATTATTATTATAAATTAAAATGTATTTCTGGTGCTGTTGTTTGGCTCCAGCCCCAAGGATTCAAGGACGTGGGTTCACGGGTCTAACTCACTCCATGTCCCACTCTCTGGCCCTGTTCATGGCCACCTTGGCCAGGCCCAGGTGCAGACCTGCTCGGAGGTCCTATCGACGGACACACTTCCTCTCCACCCGGACTCAGGTATAGCTGTGGTAGAAGGGCAGCAGTCCCTCCCCATACTCCTTTTTAAAAATAATAATACAAAAATCAATAAATTAGATAAAAATAACTGGGTGACAGCCGCAGGTGGGGCCTTGTACCAAAAACAAAATGCCAGAAGGAAACGTAGCTAATCAAACCAAAATGTCGTTGTCTTGGCCTCCAGGTTCCTGTGGTCGAGAATTCTACATCCTCTGAGTGAAGAGGCTTCTCCTCAGCTTCAGTCCCAAATGGTCTCCCCGTATCCTGAGGCTGCGGCCCCTTGTTCTAGACCAGTGATCTTCAAACTTATTTCCGGGGGACCCACTTTTACCAACCGGCCAACCTTCGGGACTCAACCCGGCCGACCTTGGCGACCCACGCCGGCCGACCTGCGCGACCCACGCCGGCCGACCTTCGCGACCCACGCCGGCCGACCTTGGCGACCCACGCCGGCCGACCTGCGCGACCCACGCCGGCCGACCTGCGCGACCCACGCCGGCCGACCTTGGCGACCCATGCCGGCCGACCTGCGCGACCCACGCCGGCCGACCTTCGCGACCCACGCCGGCCGACCTTCGCGACCCACGCCGGCCGACCTTGGCGACCCCCGCCGGCCGACCTTCGCGACCCACGCCGGCCGACCTTGGCGACCCACGCCGGCCGACCTTGGCGACCCACGCCGGCCGACCTGCGCGACCCACGCCGGCCGACCTGCGCGACCCACGCCGGCCGACCTGCGCGACCCACGCCGGCCGACCTGCGCGACCCACGCCGGCCGACCTGCGCGACCCACGCCGGCCGACCTGCGCGACCCCCGCCGGCCGACCTGCGCGACCCACGCCGGCCGACCTGCGCGACCCACCATTTTCTCTGACCTTGTTCGCTGCTGGCAAAAACGGAAAATACTGGACAATCGCGGCAAGTCTGACAGCCTCTGAGGAGAGAGAAGGGAGCTAATGTTTCGAGTCTGGATTACTCTGTCAAAGATAGAAAGAACTGGAAATAGGGTCAGATTTATACACTTGTGGGGCGGGGGGTGGGGGGGGTGGGGGAGGTCTGGAGTGGGGGGGGAGGGGCTGGACAGGGGACCAGCGATAGATGGAGATTGACAAAGATGTTGTGGGCAGAAAGACAAAGAGAATCTTAACGGTGTGATTAAGGCTAAGAAAGGACTGATAGTGGCACATAACAAGATTAGAATGTGTCAATCGCAGAACAAAGGTGAGCAGTGTGCCATAGGGCAACGAGGAACAGTTGGCCCAAGTGGAGTGGGGGAGAGGGGGGACAATAGTGAGGGAAAAACAGATCAATGGAAGAAATGAAAATAAATGGATGGAAATAAAACTGGGGCGAAGGTGGAGGAGAGAGTTCACAGCCTGAAGTTGTTGAACTCAATGTAAACTGATCTCTGCGAGACCTCACTGCCTGCCGCAAAAAGACCCATGTATCCCCGCTCTCTGTTTTCCTCTCTGTTAACCGATTCTCAAGCCACACCAACACATCACCCCAAATCCCGTGTGTTTTAATTTTGCACACTGACCTCTTATGCGGGAACATCCAAATACATGACATCGACTGGTTCACCTGTATCTATTCCACCAGTTACGTCCTCAAAAGGCTCCAGTGAGTTTGTCAAACATGACTTCCCCTTTCACGAATTCCTGCTGAACAAACCACAGTAAGGGTTAGGATGCAGAAAGAGGGCCATTCGGCCCATCGTGTCTGCGCCGGCAAAGAAAGAAGCTAGCCACTCATTTTAATCCCATTTTCAGGCTCTTGGTGCGGGGCCTTGTGGGATTCAGCACTTCAGACCCAGACCCAGGTTCCACTTCAAGCCCCGACCGCCCATTTAGGCAGTGAACCCCTGATGCCCACCAGCTTCTGGGTGAAAAACGCTTCCCCCATGCCCCCCTCTAATCCTTCCCGCCAATCA
Source organism: Scyliorhinus torazame (assembly GCF_047496885.1). Lineage (NCBI taxonomy): Eukaryota > Metazoa > Chordata > Chondrichthyes > Carcharhiniformes > Scyliorhinidae > Scyliorhinus > Scyliorhinus torazame. Next base: position 23,537,937 of record NC_092731.1, on the reverse strand, counting down.
CCTTAAATCTATGCCCCCCTTGGCAATTGACTCCTCAGCTCGGGGGTAATAGGTCTTTCCTCCCGACCCTCTCTAGGCCCCTCATCATTTTGTACACCTCAAAACAGGTGTCGTTGGAGGTAATGTTAGCAGGGATACGGGTTGTTAATCCAGTTCTGAAGGAGATTTGATTCTCTGCTTGAGAATTCCAGCAGCGGCTGGCGACCTGAGCAGTGGTGTCTCTCTCTCCCTCGGGGAATGTTAACGCAGTATCTTTCAGAACACGCTGCCCAGGTACAGACTGAACAGTGTCCACTCGCTGCTGCTTACACTCCTGGGGCAACCGGGCATGACAGAGTCAGACACTACCCCTCTGCCCCTTTACCCTCCAACTGGGCATCGCTGCAAATAATCCGGGTTGGGGGGGCGGGGGGGGGGGGGGGGGGGGGGGGAGCTGGCGGGGGGCTCAAGGAGCCATGGGAGCCAATTAAAGTGCCCTGACATGGAGACGCTTTGTCCTGAGAAATATTATTCATCTCTTCACCTCATTGATCAGCCAGCGTGAACAGCAGAGAATTTGGCTCAGGCTGGGATACAAAGAACAAAGTACAAAGAAAAGTCCAGCACAGGAACAGGCCCTTCGGCCCTCCATGCCCGTGCCGACCATACTGCCCGACTAAACTAAAATCTTCTACACTTCCTGGGTCCGTATCCCTCTATTCCCATCCTATTCATGTATTTGTCAAGATGCCCCTTAAATGTCCCTATCGTCCCTGCTTCCACCACCTCCTCCAGCAGCGGGTTCCAGGCACCCACTACCCTCTGTGTAAAAATCCTGCCTTGCACTTCTCTTCTAAACCTTGCCCCACGCATCTTAAACCTATGCCCCCTAGTAATTGACCCCTCTACCCTGGGAAAAAGCCTCTGACTATCCACTCTGACTATGCCCCTCATAATTTTGTAGACCTCTATCAGGTCGCCCCTCAACCTCCGTCGTTCCAGTGAGAACAAACCGAGTTTATTCAACCGCTCCTCATAGCTAATGCCCTCCATACCAGGCAACATTCTGGTAAATCTCTTCTGCACCCTCTCTAAAACCTCCACATCCTTCTGGTCGTGCGGTGACCAGAATTGAACACTATACTCCAAGTGTGGCCTAACTAAGGTTCTATACAGCTGCAACATGACTTGCCAATTCTTATACTCAATGCCCCGGCCAATGAAGGCAAGCATGCCATAGAACATAGAACATAGAACATAGAAAATACAGCACAGAACAGGCCCTTCGGCCCACGATGTTGTGCCGAACCTTTGTCCTAGATTAATCATAGATTATCATTGAATTTACAGTGCAGAAGGAGGCCATTCGGCCCTTTGAGTCTGCACCAGCTCTTGGAAAGAGCACCCTACCCAAACTCAACACCTCCACCCAACACCAAGGGCAATTTGGACATTAAGGGCAATTTATCATTGGCCAATTCACCTAACCCGCACATCTTTGGACTGTGGGAGGAAACCGGAGCACCCAGAGGAAACCCACGCAGACACGGGGAGGACGTGCAGACTCCGCACAGACAATGACCCAAGCCGGAATCGAACCTGGGGCCATGGATCTGTGAAGCAATTGTGCTATCCACAATGCTACCGTGCTGCCCTTAAGAACAAATAAATCTACACTATATCATTTTCCCGTAATCCATGTACCTATCCAACAGCTGCTTGAAGGTCCCTAATGTTTCCGACTCAACTACTTCCACAGGCAGTGCATTCCATGCCCCCACTACTCTCTGGGTAAAGAACCTACCTCTGATATCCCTCCTATATCTTCCACCTTTCACCTTAAATTTATGTCCCCTTGTAATGGTGTGTTCCACCTGGGGAAAAAGTCTCTGACTGTCTACTCTATCTATTCCCCTGATCATCTTATAAACCTCTATCAAGTCGCCCCTCATCCTTCTCCGTTCTAATGAGAAAAGGCCTAGCACCCTCAACCTTTCCTCGTAAGACCTACTCTCCATTCCAGGCAACATCCTGGTAAATCTTCTTTGCACCTTTTCCAGAGCTTCCACATCCTTCCTAAAATGAGGCGACCAGAACTGTACACAGTACTCCAAATGTGGCCTTACCAAAGTTTTGTACAGCTGCATCATCACCTCACAGCTCTTAAATTCAATCCCTCTGTTAATGAACGCGAGCACACCATAGGCCTTCTTCACAGCTCTATCCACTTGAGTGGCAACTTTCAAAGATGTATGAACATAGACCCCAAGGTCTCTCTGCTCCTCCACAATGCCAAGAACTCTACCATTAACCCTGTATTCCGCATTCATATTTGTCCTTCCAAAATGGACAACCTCACACTTTTCAGGGTTAAACTCCATCTGCCACTTCTCAGCCCAGCTCTGCATCCTATCTATGTCTCTTTGCAGCCGACAACAGCCCTCCTTACTATCCACAACTCCACCAATCTTTGTATCGTCTGCAAATTTACTGACCCATCCTTCAACTCCCTCATCCAAGTCATTAATGAAAATCACAAACAGCAGAGGACCCAGAACTGATCCCTGCGGTACGCCACTGGTAACTGGGATCCAGGCTGAATATTTGCCATCCACCACCACTCTCTGACTTCTATCGGTTAGCCAGTTCGTTATCCAACTGGCCAAATTTCCCACTATCCCATGCCTCCTTACTTTGTGCAGAAGCCTACCATGGGGAACTTATGTCTTCTTGACTACCTTCTCCACATGTGTTGCCCCTTTCAGTGGCCTGTGGACCTGTACACCTAGATCTCTCTGACTGGCAATACTCCTGACGGTTCTACCATTCACTGTATATTCCCTACCTGTATTAGACCAAAATGATTTGGCAATAACACTGAACTGGCTGTCAGAGCAATGATAGGGTTTGGAGTATGAGGGAGAGAATGGAGTGTAGATAGGGGGGGAGTAGATTGGAGAGTGGATACGGGGAAGAGGATGGAGTCTGGATATGGGGGATAGGATGGAGTGTGGATATGGGGGATAGGATGGAGTGTGGGTATGGGGATGAGGATGGAGTGTGGATATGGGGAGAGGAGGGAGTGTGGATATGGGGGAGAGGACGGAGTGTGGATATGGGGGATAGGATGGAGTGTGGATATGGGGGAGAGGATGGAGTGTGGATAGGGGGAGAGGAGGGAGTGTGGATATGGAGGAGAGGGGGAGTGTGGATATGGGGGATAGGATGGAGTGTGGATATGGGGAGAGGAGGGAGTGTGAATATGGGGAGAGGAGGAAGTGTGGATATGGGGAGAGGAGGGAGTGTGGATATGGGAGAGGAGGGGTTGTGGATATGGGAGAGGAGGGGTTGTGGATATGGGGAAGAGGGTGGTTTGGTTTTGGAGAGAGGACGATGAGTGGATATTGGAGGAGAGGATACAGAGATCCGTAGAAGATAGGAACAGGAGGAGGCTTTTGGCCTCCAAGCCTGCTCCGCCATTCATCACGATCATGGCTGATCATGTAACTCAATAGCCTAATCCTGCTTTCTCCCCATAACCTTTGTTCCCATTCTCCCCAAGAGCTATATCTAGATGGAGTGTGGATATCGGCAAGAGGATGGAGTGTAGATATGGTGGGATGATGAAATGTGGATATGGAAGTGGGGATTGAGTGTGGATATGAGGAAGAGGATGAAATCTGGATCTGGAGAGAGTATAGAGTGTGGACAATGGTAAGAGGAAGGTGTGTGAACATGTGGAGAGGATGGAGTGTGGATATGGGGGATAGGATGGAGTGTGGATATGGGGAGAGGATGGAGTGTGGATATGGGGAGAGGATGGAGTGTGGATATGGGGAGAGGATGGAGTGTGGATATGGGGAGAGGATGGAGTGTGGATATGGGGAGAGGATGGAGTGTGGATATGGGGAGAGGATGGAGTACGGATATGGGGGATAGGATGGAGTGTGGATATGGGGAGAGGATGGAGTGTGGATATGGGGAGAGGATGGAATGTGGATATGGGGAGAGGATGGAGTGTGGATATGGGGAGAGGAGGGAGTGTGGATATGGGGATAGGATGGAGTGTGGATATGGGGGAGAGGATGGAGTGTGGATATGGGGGATAGGATGGAGTGTGGATATGGGGAGAGGATGGAGTGTGGATATGGGGAGAGGAGGGAGTGTGAATATGGGGAGAGGATGGAGTGTGGATATAGGGAGAGGATGGAGTGTGGATATGGGGGATAGGATGGAGTGTGGATATGGGGAGAGGATGGACTGTGGATATGGGGGAGAGGTTGTAGTGTGGATATGGGGGATAGGATGGAGTGTGGATATGGGGGAGAGGATGGAGTGTGGATATGGGGAGAGGATGGAGTGTGGATATGGGGGATAGGATGGAGTGTCGATATGGGGGAGAGGATGGAGTGTGGATATAGGGGAGAGGATGGAGTGTGGATATGGGGAGAGGATTGAGTGGGGATATGGGGGAGAGGATATAGTGTGGATATGGGGGAGAGGATAGAGTGTGGATATGGGGAGAGGATGGAGTGTGGATATGAGGGAGAGGATGGAGTGTGGATATGGGGAGAGGATGGAGTGTGGATATGGGGATAGGATGGTGAGTGGATATGGGGGATAGGATGGAGTGTGGATATGGGGAGAGGATGGAGTGTGGATATGGGGGATAGGATGGAGTGTGGATATGGGGGAGAGGATGGAGTGTGGATATGGGGGATAGGATGAGTGTGGATATGGGGGAGAGGTTGGAGTGTGGATATGGGGAGAGGATGGAGTGTGGATATGGGGGATAGGATGGAGTGTGGATATGGGGGAGAGAATCGAGTGTGGATATGGGGGAGAGGATGGAGTGTGGATATGGGGAGAGGATGGAGTGGGGAAATGGGGGAGAGGATGTAATGTGGATATGGGGGATAGGATGGAGTGTGGATATGGCGGAGAGGTTGGAGTGTGGATATGGGGGAGAGGATGGAGTGCGGATATGGGGAGAGGATGGAGTGCGGATATGGGGGAGAGGATGGAGTGTGGATATGGGGAGAGGATGGAGTGTGGATATGGGGAGAGGATGGAGTGTGGATATGGGGGATAGGATGGAGTGTGGATATGGCGAGAGGATGGAGTGTGGATATGGGGGAGAGAATGGAGTGTGGATATGGGGAGAGGATGGAATGTGGATATGGGGAGAGGATGGAGTGTGGATACGGGGGATAGGATGGAGTGTGGATATGGCGAGAGGATGGAGTGTGGATATGGGGGTTAGGATGGAGTGTGGAGATGGGGGAGAGGATGAAGTGTGGATATGGGGAGAGGATGGAGTGTGGATATGGGGATAGGATGGAGTGCGGATATGGGGGAGAGGATGGAATGTGGATATGGGGAGAGGATGGAGTGTAGATATGGGGAGAGGATGGAGTGTCGATGTGGGGGAGAGGATAGAGTGTGGATATGGGGAGAGGATGGAGTGTGGATATGGGGAGAGGAGGGAGTGTGGATATGGGGGAGAGGATGGAGTGTGGATATGGGGGATAGGATGGAGTGTGGATATGGGGAGAGGAAGGAGTGTGAATATGGGGAGAGGATGGAGTGTGGATATGGGGATAGGATGGAGTCTGGATATGGGGGAGAGGATGGAGTGTGGATATGGGGGATAGGATGGAGTGTTGATATGGGGGATAGGATGGAGTGTGGATATGGGGGAGAGGATGGAGTGTGGATATGGAGGATAGGATGGAGTGTGGATATGGGGAGAGGATGGAGTGTGGATATGGGGGAGGATGTGAGTGTGGATATGGGGAGAGAATGGAGTGTGGATATGGGGAGAGGATGGAGTGTGGATATGGGGAGAGGATGGAGTGTGGATATAGGGGAGAGGATGGAGTGTGGATATGGGGGATAGGATGGAGTGTGGATATGGGGATAGGATGGAGTGTGGATATGGGGGAGAGGATGGAGTGTGAATAGGGGGGATAGGATGGAGTGTGGATATGGGGATAGGATGGAGTGCGGATATGGGGGAGAGGATGGAATGTGGATATGGGGGAGAGGATGGAGTGTAGATATGGGGAGAGGATGGAGTGTGGATGTGGGGGAGAGGATAGAGTGTGGATATGGGGAGAGGATGGAGTGTGGATATGGGGAGAGGAGGGAGTGTGGATATGGGGGAGAGGATGGAGTGTGGATATGGGGGATAGGATGGAGTGTGGATATGGGGAGAGGAAGGAGTGTGAATATGGGGAGAGGATGGAGCGTGGATATGGGGATAGGATGGAGTGTGGATATGGGGAGAGGATGGAATGTGGATATGGGGAGAGGATGGAGTGTGGATATGGGGATAGGATGGAGTCTGTATATGGGGGAGAGGATGGAGTGTGGATATGGGGGATAGGATGGAGTGTTGATATGGGGATAGGATGGAGTGTGGATATGGGGGAGAGGATGGAATGTGGATATGGAGGATAGGATGGAGTGTGGATATGGGGAGAGGATGGAGTGTGGATATGGGGGAGGATGTGAGTGTGGATATGGGGAGAGGATGGAGTGTGGATATGGGGAGAGGATGGAGTGTGGATATGGGGAGAGGATGGAGTGTGGATATGGGGGAGAGGATAGAGTGCGGATATGGGGAGAGGAGCGAGTGCGGATATGGGGGAGAGGATGGAGTGTGGATATGGGGATAGAATGGAGCGTGGATATGGGGATAGGATGGAGTGTGGATATGGGGGAGAGGATGGTGTGTGGATATGGTGGAGAGGATGAAGTGTGGATATGGGGAGAGGATGGAATGTGGATATGGGGGAGAGGATGGAGTGTGGATATGGAGAGAGGATGGAGTGTGGATATGGGGGATAGGATGGAGTGTGGATATGGGGATAGGATGGAGTTTGGATATGGGGGAGAGGATGGAGTGTGGATATGGGGGATAGGATGGAGTGTTGATATGGGGGATAGGATGGAGTGTGGATATGGGGGAGAGGATGGAGTGTGGATATGGAGGATAGGATGGAGTGTGGATATGGGGAGAGGATGGAGTGTGGATATGGGGGAGGATGTGAGTGTGGATATGGGGAGAGGATGGAGTGTGGATATGGGGAGAGGATGGAGTGTGGATATGGGGAGAGGATGGAGTGTGGATATGGGGGAGAGGATGGAGTGTGGATATGGGGAGAGGAGCGAGTGCGGATATGGGGGAGAGGATGGAGTGTGGATATGGGGATAGAATGGAGCGTGGATATGGGGATAGGATGGAGTGTGGATATGGGGAGAGGATGGTGTGTGGATATGGTGGAGAGGATGAAGTGTGGATATGGGGAGAGGATGGAATGTAGATATGGAGGAGAGGATGGAGTGTGGATATGGGGAGAGGATGGAGTGTGGATATGGGGGATAGGATGGAGTGTGGATATGGGGAGAGGATGGAGTGTGGATATGGGGATAGGATGGAGTCTGGATATGGGGGAGAGGATGGAGTGTGGATATGGGGGATAGGATGGAGTGTTGATATGGGGGATAGGATGGAGTGTGGAATTGGGGAGAGGATGGAGTGTGGATATGGAGGATAGGATGGAGTGTGGATATGGGGAGAGGATGGAGTGTGGATATGGGGGAGGATGTGAGTGTGGATATGGGGAGAGGATGGAGTGTGGATATGGGGAGAGGATGGAGTGTGGATATGGGGAGAGGATTTAGTGTGGATATGGGGGAGAGGATGGAGTGTGGATATGGGGAGAGGAGCGAGTGCGGATATGGGGGAGAGGATGGAGTGTGGATATGGGGATAGAATGGAGCGTGGATATGGGGATAGGATGGAGTGTGGATATGGGGGAGAGGATGGTGTGTGGATATGGGGGAGAGGATGGAGTGTGGATATGGGGAGAGGATGGAATGTGGATATGGGGGAGAGGATGGAGTGTGGATATGGGGAGAGGATGGAGTGTGGATATGGGGGATAGGATGGAGTGTGGATATGGGGAGAGGATGGAGTGTGGATATGGAGAGAGGATGGAGTGTGGATATGGGGAGAGGATGGAGTGTGGATATGGGGAGAGGATGGAATGTGGATATGGGGAGAGGATGGAGTGTGGATATGGGGAGAGGATGGAGTGTGGATATGGGGGAGAGGATGGAGTGTGGATATGGGGATAGAATGGAGTGTGGATATGGGGGAGAGGATGGTGTGTGGATATGGGGGAGAGGATGGAGTGTGGATATGGGGAGAGGATGGAGTGTGGATATGGGGAGAAGATGGAGTGTGGATATGGGGGAGAGGATGGAGTGTGGATATGGGGAGAGGATGGAATGTGGATATGGGGAGAGGATGGAGTGTGGATATGGGGGAGAGGATGGAGTGTGGAAATGGGAGGAGAGAATGAACGATGTAAATGGTTGAGAGGAGGAGAATATGATGCAAATGTTTGGATGTGGATCCTACAGCCAATGTTCTATCAGGAATGGATTGAGAGAGAATTATTCGAATATATCAGAGCAAACATAGTGTCAGACATGGACAACCGGCAAGGATTGATTGTGGTGAGCCAATGGACTGTTCCATCCAGTCAAATTCCCCCTTTGCCCAATGAGAAACTGAGGAAAAATCCGCACAAAAATCTCTTTGGTGAAAAAATTGCCCAACGAACCCTCTTGTAGCAATGGGACTGCTGGTGAATTATTGAGATGCTGCATCCCACAATGCCTCCTGAGTAATGAACGTGTAATTACTGAAGTTGCTACAATGATGTGCAAACAATCTCCGCAGAGAGCCACTCATGCTTTCCACAGCATCAAACAAGCCCACACTGGCGGACGGCACCTCCTTCTGACTCACAGCTGATGACTAAGCCAGCTGGAGCCTCATAAACAGCCGGTCGCAACAGGACGTGTTTACAACATATCGCCCAGCAGCCCTGAAATATAGCCTTAAGGAGGTGCCATGGTGGTTGGGAATAATCTTTTCCTGTCATTCCCACCCATCAATGGGAGCTCTGAGCGTGCCTTGAGTTGGAGGCAAGGTTCGGTCATGACTCTTTTTTTGGGGACGTGGGTGTCATTGGCAAAGCCAACACTTATTGCCCATCCTGCCCATCCCACAATGCCCTTGAGAAGGCGGACCTCCATTTTGCCCCGCCGCGATTGGACAGAGGTCACAGGACTGCAATTATGGTTAGTTTTGTTTACACGCTGAGGGAGATTTGGGCCATTTAATCTGACTTGCATGAGTGGGGTCACTCTTTTTTGTATTCTTTCAAGACATGCGGGTATCGCAAGCTGGGCCCGGGATTTCGTGCCCACCGCCCCTTGGGAAGGTGGTGGTGAGCCGTCTCCTTGCACCGCTGCAGTCCCTGAGGTGTGGGTACAGCCACAGTGCTGTTAGCGAGGGAGTTCCAGGATTTTGACCCAGTGACGGTAATTGAACAGCGATACATTTCCAGGTTCGGGTGGTGAGTGACTTGGAGGGGACCTTCCAGGTGGTGGGGTTCCCAGGTGCCTGCTGCCCTTGTCTTTCTAGCTGGTAGAGGACTACGGGTCTGGAAGGTGCTGTCGAAGGAGCCTTGCAATGCATCTTGGAGATGGTACACACAGCTGCTACTGTGCTGAAAACATAGAAACAGAGAAAATAGATGCAGGAGGAGGCAATTGGGCCCTCCGAGCCTGCACCGCCATGCAATATGATCATGGCTGATCGTGCAAATTCAGTATCCCACTCCCGGTTTGGCACGGAAGCACAGTGGTTAGCACTGCTGCCTCACAGCACCAGGGACCCGGGTTCGATTCCGGCCTCGGGTCACTGTCTGTGCGGAGTCTGCACGTTCGCCCCGTGTCTGCGTGGGTTTCCTCCGGGTGCTCCGGTTTCCTCCCACAGTCCAAAGACATGCAATTTAGGCCGTGCTAAATTGCCCTTGGTGTCTAAAAAGGTTGGGTGGGTTAGTGGGTTGCGGGGATAGGGTGGGTGTATGGGCTTAAGTAGGGTGCTCTCTCCAAGGGCTGGTGCAGAGTCGATGGGCCAAATAGCCTTCATAATAGCACTGTAAATTCTATGATTCTAAGAGTATGGAGGGGCACAGAATCAGATGAGCCACAATGTAATTGCATGGCAGAGGAAGTTCAAGGGGCCTTTTACCCCATTGTCGGCTGGCACCCCCCAGGAGAGATGATCACCATCCGAGCGTGAAGAACATCACATGCACTGTGGTATGCAGCAACTCAATGGCTTGTCCCAAATTAGCTTGAGTGGAGTATAAGCAGCAACTCGCATTTACATCACAGCCCTAACACATTGCAAAACATTCTAAGGCACTGACAGAAACAAAACCAAATAGCAATTCACACCCACCCTCATAAAGAGATATTTGCCCCACCAATCCCCCGCCCCCTGCCGTTTTTCTTTAATTTGTCGATTTTTATTTTGGTATTAAAGGAGTATATATCGGGGTAGCTGGGACGCTGGGCGTGAGGAAAAATGAAAAATTAAAGCGATATTAGAACAAGCCCGGTCAAAGCGTTCAATTTTAAGCAGCGTCCCCCTTCCTTTAAGACGCTCCTTAAAATCGAACGCTTTGACCGAGCTTGTTCTAATATCGCTTTAATTTTTCTTTATTTTTCATTGAGAAGTTTAAGGAGGGAATTCCAGACCTTGGGGCCCCAAGCAACTGAAAGCACGACCGCCAATGGTGGAGCGATAGGAATGGAGGACTGGTAAGGGACCGGGATTGACATCAGGCAGAGATCTGGGGATATTGTAGCCGCTGGGGCAAGTTACGACGATGGAGGAACAGGACAAAGTCGTGGAGAGATCGGAAACCCAGGATGGGATTTCCAAAATGGACGCGCAGCTGGACTGGGAGCCAATGGAAAGTCAGTGAGGACCGGGAAATATCAGGCGCCTCTCACAACAGCCTGCTGGAAAAGTGGACCTGTGAGGGGCGGAAGGACCAGGAAGGATCAGGCGGGCCGAATGGACTGCTCCTGCACTGCAAATCTCAACCTGAGCCCATCGAACAAAAGAATAGAATTCCTGAGTCCACGGGCAACGTCCCCGTTTACAATCTCAGGCAAGATTTGAACGTGCCTGGTCAGGATATTGGAGATTCGAAGGGTTAAAAGTCACAGAGCGCGCAGACAGAGGGAACGCGGGGCGGGAATTTGAGAGCACCGGGATTGTATGAGAGACTGGCAGTTCCTGCAATGGTGCTTCACATCAGTGGTGGAACGTGGGCAAGAAGGGGCTTGTTTTGCAAGCAAGGAGACCAGAATGTAACTTGTTCCCGAGCCCTGGAATGCATTGAGGGAACAGACAAATTTTAACAAGCGAGTTAGGAAAGAGCAAAAACAATGATAATTATATATATACATCTATAAATATATACACAGAAAGCCTGGGCATATAATACACAGGGTCCTGCAGGTTTATATACGCATTCAGGTCTCCAATTAACGTTTGGGAAGACGGAAGCCATTGTTTTCAATCCCCACCACAAGATCCACTCCCTCGCCACTGACTCCATCTCATTCCCTTGACTGTCTGAGACTGAACGAGGCAGCTCGCAATCTCAGAGTCGCGTTTGACCCCGTGATGGCCCCGCGTACCTGCGCCATGTCCCCCGGTGCTGTTTGCTGCTCGTCCCTCCGCAGGTATCGCCCCTGCCTCAGCTCTTCTGTGCTTTGGTTCCCCCTTACCTTGAGTGTTCGAACCCAAATCCGCCGGCCTGACGTTTGCCCTCAAATTTAATCTCAAGTCCACCCTCTCAGCTTCTAACTCGCATCAAACTCCCGTTCAACAACCACCCCCCCTTGTGAGGCCTACTTTTGAGGCTTCTTCTGGTTCCCACCCCCATCATCGCTTGCCACCACCTTGGAAGGGTATGGGATAATCATAGGATTATCATAGAATTTACAGTGCAGAAGGAGGCCATTCAGCCCATCGAGTCTGCACCAGCTCTTGGAAAGAGCACCCTACCCAAGGTCAACACCTCCACCCTATCCCCATAACCCAGTAACCCCACCCAACACTAAGGGCAATTTTGGACACTAAGGGCAATTTATCATGGCCAATCCACCTAACCTGCACATCTTTGGACTGTGGGAGGAAACCGGAGCACCCGGAGGAAACCCACGCACACACGGGGAGGATGTGCAGACTCCGCACAGACAGTGACCCAAGCCGGAATCGAACCTGGGACCCTGGAGCTGTGAAGCAATTGTGCTATCCACAATGCTACCGTGCTGCCCCTAAGAGGTTCCTATGATCCAAGGTGGATGAGACTTTGAGGCCCCCAAGACACTTCCTGATTTCTTTTAAACCTCATGATGCTCCACTTCTCCAGCTTCCACCCTAAATACATTAAAGAAGCCATCCACTATGGACAAGCGCTCCGTATACACAGGATCTGCTCAGACGAGGAGGAGCGTAACAGACATCTACAGACGTTGAAAGATGCCCTCGTATGAACAGGATATGGCACTCGACTCATCGAGCGACAGTTCCAACGCGCCACAGCGAAAAACCGCACCGACCTCCTCAGAAGACAAACATGGGACACAACCGACAGAATACCCTTCGTCGTCCAGTACTTCCCCGGAGCGGAGAAACTACGTCATCTTCTTCACAGCCTTCAACACGTCATTGATGACGATGAACATCTTGCCAAGGTCATCCCCACACCCCCACTACTTGCCTTCAAACAACCGCGCAACCTCAAACGAACCATTGTTTGCAGCAAACTACCCAGTCTTCAGAACAGTGACCACGACACCACACAACCCTGCCATGGCAATCTCTGCAAGACGTGCCAGATCATCGACATGGATACCACTATTACACGTGAGAACACCACCCACCAGGTACGCGGTACATACTCGTGCGACTCGGCCAACGTTGTCTACCTCATACGCTGCAGGAAAGGATGTCCCGAAGCGTGGTACATTGGCGAGACCATGCAGACGCTGCGACAACGAATGAACGGACATCGCGCAACAATCACCAGGCAGGAATGTTCCCTTCCAGTCGGGGAACACTTCAGCAGTCAAGGGCATTCAGCCTCTGATCTCCGGGTAAGCGTTCTCCAAGGCGGCCTTCAGGACCCGCGACAACGCAGAATCGCCGAGCAGAAACGTATAGCCAAGTTCCGCACACATGAGTGCGGCCTCAACCGGGACCTGGGATTCATGTCGCATTACATTCATCCCCCACCATCTGGCCTGTGAAATCCTACCAACTGTCCTGGCTTGACACAATTCACACCTCTTTAACCTGGGGTTACCCCATCTCTGGATCTGTAAAGATTTAATCACCTGCTAATGGTCGCATTCCTAGCATTGTTTGGCATCTTTGAATTTGTCTATATATGTGTTTCTGGAACAGACCTCTTCATTCACCTGAGGAAGGAGCAGCGCTCCGAAAGCTAGTGACATCGAAACAAACCTGTTGGACTTTAACCTGGTGTTGTAAGACTTCGTACTCTTTTTAAAATGACCTCTCAGTGTGTTGGAAATGTCGACCCCACCACCACAGGCAGTGGTTGAAGTGCGATGGAATATTCTCCCCTCGGGGAGATGAGTGAAGCTCCGAAAACGCTCAAGGTGTTCAACACCATCCAGGACAAAGCAGCCCCGCTTGATTGGCACCCCATCCACAAACATTCACTCCCTCCACCACCGACGCACAGTGGCAGCCGTGTGGACCATCTACAAGATGCGCTGCAGCAACTCACCAAGGCTCCTTCGACAGCACCTTCCAAACCCACGACCTAGAAGGACAAGGGGCAGCAGATACCTGGGAACCCCACCACCTGGAGGTTCCCCCCCGAGCCACTCACCACCCTGACTTGCAAATGCATCGGCCGTTCCTTCACTGTCGCTGGGTCAAATTACTTAAAGACCCTCCCGAACAGCACTGTGGGTGTACCTACACCAAATGGACTGCGGCGGCTCGAGAAGGCGGCTCAGCACCACCTTCTCAAGGGGCAATTAGGGACCGGCAACAAAGGCTGCCCTAACCAGCGGCGTCCACATCCCGTAAAACTTTTAAAGAAGTGAATATTACAGGCGAATTGAAAGGGGAGTTGGAGGAGGGTATGTGGGTGGAGGGAATTGAGGGTTACGATGATAGCTTCAGATGAGGCACTGTTGGATCGAATGGTCAGTTTCCTATATCCTGTCGAACATTAAACATTAATTATTTCCCCAACATCTACGGTTGGCGGCTCTTTTGACCAGAAATAGTTAAATCAGCAGCGGGCGAAGGTCCATCCGGAATACCGCGGTCATTTTGACCACAAGACATTCCCATTTGACGGGCAGAATTGACGTAGTTGATGCCAAGGACAGAAAAGATCCGGAATTCTCCTGCTGCCTTTATTCACTTTTCCCTCTAGAACACAGAACATTACAGCGCAGTACAGGCCCTTCGGCCCTCGATGTTGCGCCGACCTGTGAAACCAATCTAAAGCCCATCTACACTATTCCCTTATCATCCATATGTCTATCCAATGACCATTTGAATACCCTTAATGTTGGCGAGTCCACTACTGTTGCAGGCAGGGCATTCCACGCCCTTACTACTCTCTGAGTAAAGAACCTACCTCTGACATCTGTCTTATATCTATCTCCCCTCAATTTAAAGCTATGTCCCCTCGTGCTAGACATCACATTCCGAGGAAGAAAGCTCTCACTGTCCATCCTATCGAATCCTTTGATCATCTTGTATGCCTCAATTAGGTCACCTCTTAACCTTCTCCTCTCTAACGAAAACAGCCTCAAGTCCCTCAGCCTTTCCTCATAAGATCTTCCCTCCATACCAGGCAACATTCTGGTAAATCTCCTCTGCACCCTTTCCAATGCTTCCACATCCTTCCTATAATGCGGCGACCAGAATTGCACGCAATACTCCAAATGCGGCCGCACCAGAGTTTTGTACAGCTGCAACATGACCTCGTGGCTCCGAAACTCAATCCCTCGACCACAAAAAGCTAACACACCGTACGACTTCTTAACAGCCCTCTCAACCTGGGTGGCAACTTTCAGGGATCTATGTACATGGACACCAGATCTCTCTGCTCATCCACACTGCCAAGAATCTTACCATTAGCCCAGTACTCTGTCTTCCTGTTATTCCTTTCAAAATGAATCACCTCACACTTTTCTGCATTAAACTCCATTTGCCACTTCTCAGCCCAGCTCTGCAGCTTATCTATGTCCCTCTGTAACTTGTAACATCCTTCCGCACCGTCCACAACTCCACCGACTTTAGTGTCATCTGCAAATTTACTCACCCATCCTTCTACGCCCTCCTCCAGGTCATTGATAAAAATGACAAACAGCAGTTGCCCCAAAACAGATGCTTGTGGTACACCACTAGTAACTGGACTCCAGTCTGAACATTTCCCATCAACCACCACCCTTTTTCTTCTTCCGGCTAACCAATTTCTGATCCAAACCGCTAAATCACCCTCAATCCCATGCCTCTGTATTTTCTGCAGTAACCTACCATGGGGAACCTTATCAAACGCTTTACTGAAACCCATATACACCACATCAACTGCTTTACCCTCGTCCACCTGTTTGGTCACCTTCTCAAAGAACTCAATAAGGTTTGTGAGGTACAACCTACCCTATGTCTAATCAAATTATTCCTTTCCAGATGATTATACATCCTATCTCTTATAAACCTTTCTAAGATTTTGCCCACAACAGAAGTAAGGCTCACTGGTCCATAGTTACCAGGGTTGTCTCTACTCCCCTTCTTGAACAAGGGGACAACATTTGCAATCCTCCAGTCTTCTGGCACTATTCCTGTAGACAAAGATGACTTAAAGATCAAAGCCAAAGGCTCAGCAATCTCCTCCCTAGCTTCCCAGAGAATCCTAGGATAAATCCCATCCGGCCCAGGGGACTTATCTATTTTCACATTTTCCAGAATTGCTAACACCTCCTCCTTGTTAACCTCAAGCCCTTCTAGTCTAGTAGCCTGAATCTCAGTATTCTCCTCGACAACATTGTCTTTTTCCTGTGTGAATACTGATGAAAAATATTCATATAGTATCACTCCTATCTCCTCAGACTCCAAGCACAACTTCCCACTACTGTCCTTGACTGGCCCTACTCTTACCCTAGTCATTCGTTTATTCCTGACAGATCTATCGAATGCTTTAGGGTTATCCTTGATCCTACCTGCCAAAGACTTCTCATGTCCCCTCCTGGCTCTTCTTAGCTCTCTCTTTAGGTCCTTCCTAGCTAACTTGTAACTCTCGAGCGCCCTAACTGAACCTTCATGTCTCATCTTTACATAACCCTCCTTCTTCCTCTTGACAAGTGTTTCGACTGCTTTAGTAAACCACGGTTTCCTTGCTCGACCACTTCCTCCCTGCCTGACAGGTACATACTTATCAAGGACACGCAGTAGCTGTTCCTTGAACAAGCTCCACATTTCCATTGTGCCCATCCCCTGCAGTTTTCCTCTCCATCCGATGCATCCTAAGTCTTGCCTCATCGCATCATAATTGCCTTTCCCCCAGATATAACCTCTTGCCTTGCGGTATATACCTATCCCTTTCCATCGTTAAAGTAAACATAATCGAATTGTGGTCACTATCACCAAAGTGCTCACCTACCTCCAAATCTAACACCTGTCCTGTTTCATTACCCAGTACCAAATCCAATATGGCCTCGCCTCACATTGGCCTATCTACATACTGTGTCAGGAAACCCTCCTGCACACATTGGACAAAAACAGACCCATCTAAAGTACGAGAACTATAGCGTTTCCAGTCAATATTTGGAAAGTTAAAGTCCCCCATAACAACTACCCTGTTGCTTTCGCTCCTATCCAGAATCATCTTTGCAATCCTTTCTCTACATCTCTGGAGCTTTTCGGAGGCCTATAGAAAACCCCTAACAGGGTGACCTCTCCTTTCCTGTTTCTAACCTCAGCCCATACTACCTCAGTAGACGAGTCCTTATCAAACGTCCTTTCTGCCACAGTAATACTGTCCTTGACTAACAATGCCACGCCTCCCTCTCTTTTACCACCTTCCCTGAGCTTACTGAAATATCTAAATCCCGGCACCTGCAACAACCATTCCTGTCCCTGCTCTATCCATGTCTCCGAAATGGCCACAACATCGAAGTCCCAGGTACCAACCCATGCTGCAAGTTCACCCACCTTATTCCAGATGCTCCTGGCATTGAAGAAGACACACTTTAAACCACCTTCCTGCCTGCCGGTACACTCCTGCAACTTTGAAACCTTACTCATGACCTCACTACTCTCAACCTCCTGTATACTGGAGCTACAATTCAGGTTCTCAAGCCCCTGCTGAACTAGTTTAAACCCTCCCGAAGAGCACAAGCAAATTTCCCCCCCAGGATATTGGTACCCCTCTGGTCCAGGTGTAGACCATCCCGTTTGTAGAGGTCCCACCGACCCCAGAATGAGCCCCAATTATCCAGAAATCTGAAACCCTCCCTCCTGCACCATCCGTGTAGCCACGTGTTCAACTCCTCTCTCTCCCTATTCTTCATCTTGCTATCACGTGGCACGGGTAACAACCCAGAGATAATAACTCTGTTTGTCCTAGATCTAAGTTTCCACCCTAGCTCCCTGAATTCCTGCCTTACATCCCTATCCCTTTTCCTACCTATGTCCTTGGTACCTATGTGGACCACGACTTGGGGCTGCTCCCCCTCCCCCTTAAGGATCCTGAAAACACGATCCGAGACATCGCGCACCCTGGCACGTGGGAGGCAACACACCAACCGCGAGTCTCTCTCGTTCCCACAGAATCTCCTATCTATCCCCCTAACTATGGAGTCTCCAATGACTAATGCTCTACTTCTCTCCCCCTTCCCTTCTGAGCAACAGGGACAGACTCTGTGCCAGAGACCTGTACCCCATGGCTTACCCCTGGTAAGTCCCCCCCCCCCCAACAGTATCCAAAACGGTATATTTGTTACTAAGGGGAACGACCACAGATAATCCCTGTGCTGACTGCTTCCTCCCAGTCCATCTCACCGTCACCCATCTATCTTTATTCTTCGGAGTAACTACATCCCTGAAGCTACTATCTATGACAACCTCTGCCTCCCGAATGATCCAAAGTTCATCCAGCTCCAGCTCCAGTTCCCTAACGCGGTTTCTGAGGAGCTGGAGATGGGTGCACTTCCCACAGATGAAATCAGCAGGGACACTGACGGCGTCCCTCACCTCAAACATTCTGCCGGAGGAACATTGCACTGCCTTCCCTGCCATCCCCTCTAGATAAAAAAAAGAAAAAGAAAGAAAGAGCTTCCCTGTTATTCACTCCCCTTCTCAGCCAGCACTCACTCAGCAGCCTCTGCGCCCCGCAGTGCACCACTACCAGTGCTTTTCCCGGGGCGCGGGGCGTCTCCGATGGGAAATTCCTTTGACAAGCGACGGGAACAGAGTTTCCCGCCTCCAGCGATCGGAGCGGGGCTGAGAAACGCGGGGCTGGGGTCTCGGAGAATGCCGCCATGTCACCCCAGCACAGCCCTGGCCTGCACCATATTGTCAGAGAGAGCGGACGGGAATCGACATGTCGTCCAATCCCCTTTCCTACAGGAAATCACATTGCCCTTGGTTTCTCCCGAGATGCTGATCATTCTCCACTTGGCTTCCCAAATCAGCCACAATTCCTCACCGGACTGGCTCCGTTGGTAGAGCTGCTCGCCAGGATTAATTTTCTAAACCAAGAGGTCGGAGAGAGTGGGCCTTCCACTGATCAGAACCACGCAGGACCTGCCCCTCTCTAGGTGCGGTACTGAGGGAGCACAGCACTGTCGGAGGTGCTGCATTCCCAGCAGGCGTTAAAACCGCCTGTCCACTAGGACAGCCTGCGAGATCCATCGGAGCCCCCCGCCCCGAACAGGGGAGCCCCCCGCCCCAAACAGTGTAGCGCCCAGCCCCAAACAGGGGAGCCCCCCCGCCCCGAACAGGGGAGCCCCCCTCACCCCGAACAGGGGAGCCCACGCCCGCCCTGAACAGGGGAGCCCCCCCCCCGAACAGTGGAGCGCCCAGCCCCAAACAGGGGAGCCCCCCCGCCCCGAACAGGGGAGCCCCCCTCACCCCGAACAGGGGAGCCCACGCCCGCCCTGAACAGGGGAGCCCCCCCCCCCGAACAGTGTAGCGCCCAGCCCCAAACAGGGGAGCCCCCCCCCGCCCCGAACAGGGGAGCCCCCCTCACCCCAAACAGTGGAGCCCACCCCAGCCCAGAACAGGGGAGCCCCCCGCCCCCCGAACAGGGGAGCCCCCCTCACCCCGAACAGGGGAGCCCACGCCCGCCCTGAACAGGGGAGCCCCCCCCCCCCCGAACAGTGGAGCGCCCAGCCCCAAACAGGGGAGCCCCCCCCCGCCCCGAACAGGGGAGCACTCTCTGGCCAATATCTATCCTTTAACCAGAATGTCTTTTTTTTTAAAAACAGATGCGCCGGTCATTAAATGACTGTTTCTGGGTTCTCGCTTCCGACACGACCAGACTTCAAAAGTACTCCATTGGCTGCGAAGCGTATTCTGAGGTTGCGGCAGGCGCTACATAAATGCAAAGTGTTTCATTCCGCAGCCCTACTCCCGCGTCAGCTCTTGTGAATTTTTGAAACGTCCAACGCCATCCATCCAGGGAACGTGGCGGTATTGTGGCAGAGCGGTATTGTCACTGGGCGAGTAATCCAGAGACCCAGGGTAACGCTCTGGGGACACGGGTTCGAATCCCACCCCGGCAGGTGGTGGTATTTAAACTCAATTAAAAAAATCTGGAATGAACAGACTAACGATGACCGTGATTGTCGATTGTCGTAAAAACGGGTCTGATCCCTTTGAGGGAGGAAATCTGCCGTCCTTCCCTAGTCTGGCCTACAAGTGACTCCATATCCACAGCTAAATGGTTGACTGCTAAATGTCCTCTGAAATGCCCGAGCGAGACATTCATTTGTACTCACTATGAAGGGGACACAAAGAAAGGAAACCGCACAGGCCACCTGACATCAACCTAGGCCCCGGAAATGACAACATCAGTAAAGTGATGGAGGGAGTCATCAAACGTGCTATCAATCAGCACTTACTCAGCAATAACCTGTTCAGGGACTGAGATACCCTCAATTACGACTCAGGAGAGGAGTTTGATAATACAAAGGCTTTAATTACCAGAGAACCAGACAGCTGCCGAGAAGTGTGCTCACTGCACGCTGCCTACTGAACGTAACCTTATATACAGCTTCCTGGGGGCGGAGCCGGAGGCGGAGTCCCCTCGGGTTCCAAACCCAGTCTTAAAGGGGCCTACGCATTAAGGGTACATATGTATACAGATATCATTCATCACAGGGACGCTCAGTTTGGGTTCCGCCAGGATCACACAGCTCTTGACCTCATTACATTCTTGGTTCAAATATGGACAAAAGAGCTGAATGCAGAGGTGAGGCGAGAGTGACTGCCCTTGGCACCAGGCCACATTTGATCGAGTATGGCATTAAGGAGGCCCAGCTAAACTGAGTCATTGGAAATCAGGGGGAAAACTCTCCGCTGGTTGGAGTCATACCCGGCACAAAGGAAGGTGGTTGTGAACATAGAACATAGAGTGCAGAAGGAGGCCATTCGGCCCATCGAGTCCGCACCGACCCACTTAAGCCCTCACTTCCACCCTATCCTCGTAACCCAATAACCCCTCCGAACCTTTTTGTTCACTAAGGGCAATTTATCACGGCCAATTCACCTAACCTGCAGTCTTTGGGCTGTGGGAGGAAACCGGAGCACCCGGAGGAAACCCACGCAGACATGGGGAGAACGTGCAGACTCCGCACAGCCAGTGACCCAGCGGGGAATCGAACCTGGGACCCTGGCGCTGTGAAGCCGCAGTGTTATCCACTTGTGCTATCGTGCTGCCCTTGTGGTGGTTGGAGGTCAATTATCTTAGTCCCGGGACATCACTGCAGGGTAGTGTCCTAGGCCCAACTATCTTCAGCTGCTTCATCAATGATCTTCCCTCCACCATAAAGTCAGAAGTGGGGATGTTTGCAGATGACTGCACAATGTTCAGCACCATTCAGGGTTTATCAGACAATGAAGCAGTTCGTGTCCAAATACAGCAAGAACTGGACAATAACAGGCTTGGGCTGGCAAGGGGAAAGTAACATTTGTACCGCACACGTACCAGGCAAAGGTCATCTCCAACAAGAGAGGATCTAAGCATCGCCCCTTGACATTGGTACAGACGTCTGAAGACCGGCACATCCAGACAAGGAACAGCATCTTCCCCACAGCTACAAGACTCCTCAACGACTCCCCCCTCGGACTGATCTGTTCCCTGGAAGAACACTATTCACGACGCCCTATGCTGCTCTTGCTCATGTATTTGCTTTGTTTGGCCCCTTGTTCCGCACTGTAACCAATCACTGTTTGTCGATGTACCATTTGCCGGTGTACTTTGTCGGTTATTCTTTTTGTCTATTTTGTACGTACTGTGCACGTTCCCTCGGCCGCAGAAAAATACTTTTCACTGTACTTCGGTCCATGTGACAATAAATCAAATCAAATCAAATCAAACATTCAATGGCATTAGCATCACTGAATTCCCAACTATCAATATCCTGGGGGTTACCATTGATCAGAAACTGAACTGGACTAGCCACATTAGTACTGTGGTTACTAGGGCAAGTCAAAGGCTGGGAATCCTGCGGAGAGTAACTCACCTCCTAAGCCCCTAAAGCCAGTTCACCATCTACAAGGCCCAAGTCAGGAGTGTGATGGAATACTCTCCACTTGCCTGGATGAGCGCAGCTCCAACAACACTCAAGAGGTTTGGCACCATCCAGGACAAAGCAGCCCACCTGATTGGTACCCCATCCACAAACATTCACTCCCTCCACCAACGATGAACAGTGACAGCCGTGTGGACCATCTACAAGATGCACTGCAGCAACTCAGCAAGGCTCCTTAAGCAGCACCATCCAAACCCATGACCGCTACCATCTAGAGAGACAAGAGCAGCAGGCCTGGGGACACCACCACCTGGAGGTTCCCTTCCAAGTCATTCACCGTCCCGACTTGGCAATATATCGCCGTTCCTTCACTGTCACTGGGTCAAAATCCTGGCATTCCCTCTCTAACAGCACTGTGGGTGTACCTACCCCTCAGAGACTGGAACTGTTCAAGAAGGCAGCTCCTCACGATCTTCTCATCTACTTTGCAGCCAAGAGAAACAGTTCAGAGTATTTCCAAAATGGAAATGGAGAATCGAGAGATTGAGCGGGTCCAGTCCGGAACTCGCCAAAAGATAGCGAACAAATGCAAAGATAATCATTCAAAGCACTAAGAGGACGTTGACCTTTTTCTGAAGAGGGCCAGACAACAAAACAGGCGGAAGTCATCGAACCATTGAATGAGTGCGGCTCCGAAAGAGGCCATTCAGCCCATCAGCTCTGTGTTGGTTCACCAAAGTAGTAATCCAATGATTGCCTTTCCCCTCCGGCTCCCCGTAATCCTGCATATTCTTACTTCTCAGATACTAACCCAATCCCTCTTAAATGCCTCCATTGAATCTGTCTCCAACTGCACATGCCGGCAGCTTAGTGACTGAGTGACATTGCCCTACCTTTTCCCCGTAACCCTGCACATTCTTTTCATTCACGCAATCATCTGCTGCTGCTGCCTCACAACGCCAGGGACCCTGGTTCGATTCCGGCCTTGGGTGACTGTGTGGAGTTTGCACGTTCTCCCCGTGTCTGCGCGGGTTTCCACCGGGTGCTCCGGTTTCCTCCCACGGTCCAAAGATGTGCAGATGCGGATTGGCCGTGACAAATTGTCCCTTAGCGTCAAAAGGTTAAACGGGGTTACGGGAATAGGGCGGGAGATTGGGCCTAGGTCGGATGCTCTTTCGGAGGGTCGGTGCAGACTCGATGGGCTGAATGGCCTCCTTCTGCACTGTAAGG
Source organism: Scyliorhinus torazame (assembly GCF_047496885.1). NCBI lineage: Eukaryota > Metazoa > Chordata > Chondrichthyes > Carcharhiniformes > Scyliorhinidae > Scyliorhinus > Scyliorhinus torazame. The sequence continues at coordinate 23,515,029 of NC_092731.1, read as the reverse complement.
ATTATAAGAACGCCTCGGTTGAACCAGCCTCCCCCACACTTCCAGGCCGCACATTCCAGGCCCCAACCACTCGCTGGGGGAAAACGTTTTCTCTCACATTGCGTTTGCTTCTTTCGCAAATCACTTTAAATCTGTGCCCCCCTCGTTCCCGATCCTGTTGCGAGCAGAAACAGTTTCTCCCCGTCTACTCTGTCCAGCCCCACTCGTGATTTTGAACATCTGTATCAAATCTCCTCTCGGCCTTCTTCTCCCCGAGGAGAACAGTCGGTAATTATGTTGGTAATTAAGCCTCAGATGTGGAGGTTTGAGGGAATCAATGCGAGAGTATATAAACCAGCTCATACCGAGGGTCTGTGACTGGAGTTTGCTGGCTTGGAAATAAACGTGTTTTCAGGTGCAGGATGGTTTCAGATTCATTCCTCCCCAACATAAAATTATTGTTGAGACCAAACCAGTGTCTTATACAGCTATAACATAACTTCCTTAAGATTGTGGGCAGCGCTGTAGCACAGAGGTTAGCACTGTCGCTTCACAGCTCCAGATTCCCAGTGGGTCACTGTCTTTGCGGAGTCTGCATGTCCTCCCCGTGTCAGCGTGGCTTTCCTCCGGGTGCTCCGGTTTCCTCCCAAAGCTGTGCAGGTTAGGTGGACCGGCCATGATAAATTGCCCCTTCGTGTCGAAAATGGTTAGGTGGGGGTTACGGGGTTACGGAGATAGGGTGAGGTCTGGGCTTAGGTAGGGTGCGCTTTCCAAGAGCCGGTATACACTTGATGGGCCGAATGGCCTCCTTCTGCACTGCAAATTCTATGATAAGCCCATAAGACGTAGGGGCTGAAGGACTTCCTATTGACAAGCGGCAGGAGTTGAGAATCCCACCGCCAGCGAGCGGCGCGGCCAAATTCTCCGTCCTCGCTAGCAGCGGCAACGCGGCTGGACTCGCGATGGAGATTCCCGACCCTTGACTGATCTGATACGATAATCCTCAACTCCACTTTCCCGCCTCATCCCCATATTCCCTTACTGATTAGAAAGCTGTGTGTTTCAGCCTTGAACATACTTTAACGACCCAGCCTCTACAGCTGTCTCCGGTAAAGAATTCCTCAGATTCGCTACCCTTTGAGAGAAGAAATTCTTCCTCATCTCTGTGTGAAATGGGCGACCCCTCCCTCTGAGATTCTGCCCTCTGGCCCCAGACTCTCCCATAAGGGGAAACAACCTCTGGTTAGCCCAAATGAGGTCACACCCGAAGCACTACGTCCAGTTCTGCTCACCGCAGAATGATATATTGACCTCGGAAGGGGGTGCAGCACAGATTCACCAGAACAACACCAGCGCAGGTTGAATGGAACAGGCTTGTGTTCTCACGAGCACTGGCGATTAAAGGTTGATCTAATCTCAGTGTTTGACATGATAAAAGGACTTGATAGGCTAGAGTACACAAAAACAAATCTGTATTTGGACAATGAAGAACAAGGGGGGGGGGGAGCATAATCATAAAATTAGAGCTGAAACACATTTTAACACAGAGCTGGAGCCCTCCCTCAGAAGAGAAGTTGAGGTGGAATATTTTTAAACCGGCATTGATAGATGTTTGTAAGGCAAGGGCATTAGGGGTTACAGACCCAAGGCAATTAAATGGGGAGGCCGTTGCATTTATCACTGGACTAGTAATCCAGAGATCCAGGGTAATGCTCTGGGGACCGAAGTTCAAATCCCACCACGGCAAATGGTGAATTTTGAATTCAATAGAAATCGGGAATCAGGGGCGGGATTCTCTGCAATCGGCGCGATGTCCGCCGACCGGCGCCAAAAACAGCGCGAATCAGTCCGGCATCGCGCCGCCCCAAAGGTGCGGAATTCTCCGCATCTTGAGGGGCCGAGCCCTCACCTTGAGGGGCTAGGCCCGAGCCGGACTGATTTCCGCCCCGCCGGTTGGCGGGAAAGGCCTTTGGCGCCCCGCCAGCTGGCACGGAAATGACTTTGCCGGGCGACGCATGCGCGGGAGCGTCAGCGGCCGCTCACGGCGTCCCCGCGCATGCGCAGTGGAGGGGGGTCTCTTCCGCCTCCGCCATAGTGAAGACCGTGGCGAAGGCGGAAGGAAAAGAGTGCCCCCACGGCACAGGCCCGCTCGCGGATCGGTGGGCCCCGATCGCGGGCCAGGCCACCATGGGGGCCCCCCCCCCGGAGCCAGGTCGCCCCGCGCCCCCCCCCCCCCCCCCCCCCCAGGACCCCGCCGCCTTGTCCCGCCGTTCGAAAGGTGGTTCAATCCACGGCTGGCGCAATTTCCGCCGACCGGCGCGGCGCGATTCCCGCCCCCGCCGAATCTCCGTGGGCCACAGTCCAGTCCAGGCCCAGTCCGGCCCCCGGCGATTCTCCGACCTGGTGGGGGGTCGGAGAATCGCGCCCCAGAAGTTTAATGATGACCATGAAACCATTGTCGCCTGTCGTTAAAAATCCATCAGGGAAGGAAATCTGCCATCCTTACCCGGTCTGGCCTACATGTGAATCCAGACCCACAGCAATGTGGTTGATCTTAACTGCCCCTCTGAAATGGCCGAGCGAGACTCTCAGTTCAAGGGGCAATTAGGGATGGGCAACAAATGCTGGCCCAGCAAGTGAGGCCTACATCCCTTGAAAAAAAAATACATGTGAACTACGATCTTACTGAGTGACGCAACAGACTTGTGGGTCTGAATATTTACAATGCTCCTTTAACTTAAGCCCCATTTTAAGGTCAGATATTCTGTTCTAATTATGTGCATACCAAATTCTATTCCCACGTATATAATGTTGAATTTATTCCAACATAAGCTTGTCACGCTTCAATTACCGCTACAATGCCCCCACTTGGTGGGAGTGTGTAATTACAACGTGACATGTTTACATACGCAGTTGCCATTATAAATGCGGATGTTGGAATTATGATGGAAAATTGATAATGATGTATTTGCAGATGTTTTGCAGGGAGATATAGATAGATCCTTGATGACGTGCAGGGTGAAATATCTGTAAAACCTTTATATCACAGAAAGTCAGTACACTAAGTATAGGAGATCAAGCATGAAGATTGGAGAATAAAGAGTGACAAAGCTTTCTGGAGGCATTTGTAAAATTCTTTATTAACTATTTACAATTGTGGTTCTATACATTAAAAACATTCAAAACACAGGGGGAGGGGGGTGATACCATTACATGAGACAGCAGGAACATTTGATAATACTGAACCAATGCATAAGAGAGATCAAAGATTGGTTCCAGTGAGTTTCGAAGAGTTTATTCCATTGTGAATCACCATTTTGTGTGTCATTTAAAGAAAGGGAAAGTCAAAAGTCAGGGTGTATGTCTTTTCAATGAGCCCACCGGATTTTAAATCAAGTGATGAAAAGGGTTAGCGTCATGGTTTGCACTCTTTAAATCTTCAGTGATCTGCTATGCTGTTTGAACACACCCAGAAACGCAGACACACACATGCAGACACACATACACGCAGACAAGCAGACACGCACAGACATGCAAACACACAGACACACACATACACGCAGACACACAGACACACGCAGACACACAGACACGCAGACACACACAGACATGCAGACAGACGCAGACACACAGACACGCAGACACACACAGACATGCAGAGACTAGCAGACACACACAGACATGCAGACAGACGCAGACACACAGACACGCAGACACACACAGACATGCAGAGACAAGCAGACACACACAGACATGCAGACAGACGCAGACACACACACAGACACACACAAATGCAGCCACACATAGACGCAGACCCAGACAGATGCAGACACACTGACGCAGACACACACACGCAGACACACACAGATGCACATACACACACACACACACAGACGTAGACACACATAGATGCAGACACACACAGACACAAAGTTGGGAATGCAGGCGATAAAAGGGGAAAGCTCACATCTGGAGTGCGATCTATATGCGAGTCAATACAGGTCAACCCCTTTCTGTGAAATCACATAAGGCACACACACACACACACACAAACACACACACACCCCAGAGCAAATTTACAGCGTTACAAAGAATTTCAGACTTTCCTCATTTCAAAAATATTAAAACATGCCTAAAATGTTATAGTGCAATTCGAAAAGTACTTAAACGTCCACTTCAGGTGAAGTGTGAGATACCTAGCAAGGAACACCCTTCCCGGCTGCGCCCGGCGCAGTGAGATACGGGACAGGGAGCTTGTGCCGCTGCTGGTTCTGTACCATCTCCCCTTTTGGTTCAGGCTGGCCAAGCGTCCCAACTGCCCGTAGTACATTAGCTACCCAGCTCAGCCCTGTCGGAAGAGTGCTAGATGTCCATCATTGAGAGCCTAGGAGATCGTGAAGGGAACGAACAAATGGTCCCACTGCCACTATAGCAAAGATTAGTGCTGATACTCTGAAGAAGCACCTTCCTAGGGCATTCGGAGGCTTGACCCTGGTCACTCCTCACAAAGCAGCGAAGTGCGCAACAGGTGCCACTTGGAGCGGTGACGCGGAGGGAGGGGAGAGTGGAACGCACTCGGAATGGTCATTTATTAGGCCAACGTAGAGCCCAACTAAGCAGCACCATTCACCCTTTGTGTCATAGCCCAGGGCCCATGGAATCTGTCCTAAAATTATAAAGGACACCACTCCGGAGGCCTGACTGCCTGATATGCTGTGTCCTTTCTGGGTTCCTGTTGGGGTGCATTTATATAGCGCCTTTTAAGACCACTAGACATCTCAAAGCACTCTACAGCCAATCACTGTTGTATTGCAGGGAATATGGGAGCTAATGAGTGCACAGCAAGCTCCCACAAACGGCAATGCAATAATGGTCCAATAATCTGTTTCTTGTGATGCTGACTGAGGGAGCAACAGCAGCCGCCAAGTCTCCAAGGAGAATTCCCCACCTCTTCCCCGAAATAGTGACGAGGGATTTTCCATATCCACCCCAGCAGGAGGACGCAGCCTCGGTCCAATGTCACATCTGAAAGTGCAGCATTCCCTCAGTACTGCACTGGAATGTCGACCTGGAAGTGCGTGCTCGTGTCCCGGAGCCCGACGTGAACTCAAAGCCCTGTGACTCAGAGGCAGGAGTGAGCACGGAGAGATAAAGCTTTCTAATTGTGCACGGAACATGAACGAGGATGTAAGTTGATCCAGGAGACTCATGTGACCTTTGCTGAATGGAACCCTTCCATGTCCTCCACTATCTACACAATTACATTTAATTTCCAGCGATAACAGGTGGATTCCCAGGATGTTTGGATGGTGGATGTGCACAGTTCAAGCCTGTACACCACCTGCCCTCCAAGCCCATGATAGTTACCAAGGTGTTGTCATCTATCTTTAACAAGATTAATATTTAAAACACAGGTTGAGTTCTCTGTGCTCGGCATTCCTGTATCCAAGAGGGTTTTATCACATCCCTATAATGACCCACACAAGCACAAGCTTCTCCAACAGGGCAGGCATTCCCTGGGAGTGAGACACTTTGCCCCCTGGCTACACATACCAGCTCCTGCCCTGCAGTGGAGGAGGTTCCGTGCTAGGTCCCAGCCTGGTGATAGATAACTGGTCAACGTCAATGCAGATGGTGAATCAGCCACAATTCCCCACAAATCATCCATAATCCCAGTAACCCAATCCCAGCCATGGCCCATAGAAGTCCAGGCCCAGTCCGCGGGCCACAGTCCAGTCCAGGCCCAGTCCGCGGGCCACAGTCCAGTCCAGGCCCAGTCCGTGGGCCGCACTCCAGTCCAGGCCCAGTCTGTGGGCCACAGTCCAGTCCAGGCCCAGTCCATGGGCCACAGTCCAGTCCAGGCCCAGTCCGTGGGCCACAGTCCAGTCCAGGCCCAGTCTGTGGGCCACAGTCCAGTCCAGGCCCAGTCTGTGGGCCACAGTCCATCCAGGCCCAGTCCATGGGCTACAGTCCAGTCCAGGCCCAGTCCGTGGGCCACAGTTCAGTCCAGGCCCAGTCCATGGACCACAGTCCAGTCCAGGCCCAGTCCGTGGGCCACAGTCCAGTCCAGGCCCAGTCCGTGGGCCACAGTCCAGACCAGGCCCAGTCCGTGAGCCACAGTCCAGTCCAGGCCCAGTCTGTGGGCCACAGTCCAGTCCAGGCCCAGTCCGTGGGCCATAGTTCAGTCCAGGCCCAGTCCGTGGGCCACAGTCCAGTCCAGGCCCAGTCTGTGGGCCACAGTCCAGTCCAGGCCCAGTCCGTGGGCCACAGTCCATTCCAGTCTAGTCTGGGGACCAAAGTCCAGTCCAGTCTCGGGACCAAAGTCCAGTCCAGGCCCAGTCCATAGATAAGTCCAGGCCCGGTCTGTGGGCCACAGTCCAGTCCAGGCCCAGTCCGTGAGCCACAGTCCAGTCCAGGCCCAGTCCGTGGGCCACAGTCCAGTCCAGTCTAGTCTGGGGACCAAAGTCCAGTCCAGTCTCGGGACCAAAGTCCAGTCCAGGCCCAGTCCATAGATAAGTCCAGGCCCGGTCTGTGGGCCATACAAAGTCCAGTCCAGTCTAGGGACCAAAGTCCAGTCCATGTATCAGTCCAGGCCCGGTCCAAGGGCCATACAAAGTCCAGTCCAGTCTGGGGACCAAGGTCCAGTCCATGTATCAGTCTTGGCCCGGTCCAAGGGCCATACAAAGTCCAGTCCAGGCCAGTCCTTGGGCCATACGAAGCCCAGTCCAGTCTGTGGGCCCTTAATAGTCCAGTTCAGTCCCAGTGCCAGTCCAACCATATCCCACCCCTACCAGGAGAATTGTTCAGCTTTATGCCTGGGTTGCTGACTGCAAATAATTTTGGAAGGTGGCAGGACAAAGCAGCTTCAGTCTAACCCTGTGACAATGAGGAAGCACTACCGACACTTGACACTTTAACACAGTTGAATTGAGAGGAGCCTGCCATTGAATGCCAAATTTCAAAACGATCAAAACAAATTGCGACTCTGATTGGTTGGGGTGTTGCCATGGAGAAGGCAATGGGAAATATAGGCTCCTGGGTAATTCAAAAAAGACGCAAGGCTTGGACAGATTCCTTTTGTTTGCAGAGAGTGGGCTTCCGGGTACGAACGAGAAGTTAAATATTGCTGAAAGGGGAGTCAACCTGTCCACCGAACAGTGCCGCTTCTTCCTGTAGTATAAACTGCCGCGATCTTGCCATTCTTCTGTTTGCCGTGACGAGCACAGGCACATTTCCACAGCGTGGCTCTCTTTTCAGCAATATTCAAGCTCCGTACACCCAAACGAGCTGACACTTCATCCGCACGGCCGGTGCTAACGCGAGGCTGACCGGACTGACCGGAGAACGTGCGAGAAGCTCCTGCTGCCACCTCACGAGGAATAAGAGAGTTTCATCGGCGAGGCGATGCGGGGCTGCAATCTCATCAAAGACGCGGAACCCCCAAAGGGGCTGAACCCCATTTTGGATGCTGCCTGGGCCGTTCATCATACCGGGGCCTTCAAATCATTTGGCGGCAGTCAGATGTTTGACGCCTTGTCGCAAAATGAAGGAGCGCCTGCGGAGCGATTTCCTCCCGGCACTGGAAGGGTCACCTGGATACCGGCCGTGCTAAAGGGCCACGGGTCTGTGAGGCCCCTTCCCCCCTCCCAACATAAACCCTGCATTCCTGCATCAACAGCCTCCAATCTGTTGATCTGATAGTATTCACTTGCCACCCATTAGTGTCACTGTCAACGCCTACATTTACCAAGCACACTTAACATGGTAAATAAGCCACAGCACATTATCAGACCAAGTTTGACGCCAAGCCACATGGGGAGATATTAGGTCAGATAACCAAAGCTTGGTCAGTGTTTTCAAGAAAGAAAGAGGGGTAGCGAGGCGGAGAGAGCATTCCGGAGTTTAGGATAAAGGCAGGTAAAGGCACAGCCAGCAATGCTGGAAGGAAGGAACTCGAGAACATGCTCAAGAGGATTGGAGGAGTGCTGAGGTCTCGGAAGGTTGTAGGACTGGAGGGGGTTACAGAGATGGGGAGGGACACAGACTCAGTGGGCCAGCTTCTCTTCCCCAGTCACACCAGTGCCACCAAAGAGGATGGCCCCTGACTCTTAAGGTTCCTTCAGAGTTCAAATAGCCACCCTTTTGATGTCACTGTGGTGAAATACATCACTGTAAGTACACAAAGGGTTAATGTACATGCACGACACCTAGCTAGACACTAGAGGGAACACCAGAGACATGACACACAGACAGTCAACCAATAGGTCAATAAGATAAGACACGACCAATGGGCATTCACGATACACACAGAGGTGACACTACCACAGGAGGGCATTACACCAACCCATATAAAAGGACACATCACACATGCTCAGGCTCTTTCCAGTGGAGACACTCAGTGAGTACAGACACAGGGTTGATTGAACATCACACCCACCACGTGGATTGTAGCAGACTGGTTAGTCAGTCTGAGTAGCTATAGCAGGATTAACAGTAGCGTCGAATCCAAGTAGGAGAATTGTTAATAGTTTAATAAACGTGTTAAAGCTATCTCCAAGTATCTTCTGCTGCTTCTGTTCGAGTGTGGGATAGAGGAATGAAAATAGGGAAGTGCGGGGGAGCGGACGGGGGCAGGATAATCCTGACTACATACTTTGGTGGAAAACAAAACCTTCCCCTCAAAGGGATGTTGGCAAATCAAAGCACCCAAACCCGTTTCACGGAGAGCGCAATAGATTGTCGGGCTGCCCACTGGTTACGAGGCACAACATTCGCACCTTCTTTTAGAACACCTCCACTCGATTAGCGCGAGTGGTGCAGGGGGCGAGGGGGCAGAAGAAAGTCAAAGAAATTAAATCCTTAATTAATGGGGGTAAAATGGAGCACAGTACAGAGGTTACTAGTGGAAAGGGAGAATCTAGAGCTTGGATCATTCAAGCATTAAACCCGATACTTCTCATTGCCCTCAACGCAATGAATATAGAGCCAACAGACCAAATGTGAAGCCATTAGCCAATGTCTACATTTGCAATAAACATATTAATATTTTTTTATTTTCTTGTCTGTCTGACGTCCCGTGTGCTTCCCGTGTGGTTATCCTTTGAAATGTTGAGTTCCTGACTTGGGACTGCCTGGCAGAAGCAATAATGGGGATATGGGTTCCTTTCTTGTGTCTCTCCTGCCCAGCGGGATGGAAGTGGGCAGTGGAGCCATCCAGCAGCAGGTGGTTCTGGAAGAGAGTCCGAAAAGCGTGGAACAAAATGGAGGAACCGCGGATGGAGCTGAATCGGAGCAACGCGAAGCCCCCTCGGCCGCTCTGTGAGGCAAGACGTTGAGCTGGGAGCATTCCAGATTCGAAGCCATTCCGAGCCCAATGTGCGACAGATGCGAGGCTCTGGTGGATGACTGTTCATGAACGCCAACCCCCAACTTCGCCCCGCCCCAGGGCCATCGAGGAGGGGGGGGGGGGGGAGGCGGACCGCCGCCAATCACCCCCCCCCCTGCGGACAGCTAAACCCTTGGAGGTTCAAACATTGGAACAGTCCAGTTCAGGTGGTCCGAAACATCGCAAGCGACCGCGCAGAACGGTGGTGCGGGCGGAGGGCAACATTTTTGTGAGGGTTGTCCACGTGCCAGCTTAACCTTCTCGCCGTTCAAGATTAACGGATTATCCAGGAACAGAACAAGGTGGGGTAGTTCATCACGAGCCGTTTAACCCTGTCCTCCTCCCCAGGAAATATTTTTTTAAAAAACAACAGATGCGGCCCATTGAGAATCGATGATCGAGAAAAGGCGCTTGCTGGTTTGTTGGGAAAAGATGGCGGCATACTTCGCAAATCAACATGCCGGACTATGGCCGTGATCCTGTTTACAGCCTCAAGGCCCAGGAACTCAATGAAATACTCAGGATGGACTGGATGGTGCTGACAAGGAGTTTGACTTTCAACCCTAAGCTTCCCAAAACCCATCCCTGATAATTAGGCCCCTGTTTTCAAGTGCTTCCCGTCTAGATGTCACCCACCTCTGGCTTGCTTTGAAGTGGCTCCATTATCCTAGTCAAGCTGATTTTTGGAAATATTCAGTCTATCAGCGTGTAACCATTTTTCTTTTCGCTACTTTTGCTTTTTTCTGAACCTGGACCCCTGCCCGGCTGAGGCCTGAGGCCTAGGGCCCAGTCCTGCGATAACGCGTTCCTCAAACCGCATCAGGAAGTTGAGCCATGCCACTTGCTTCCCCATTAACCAGCGGCCCACGGGTTTCGGATTGGTTGTGGAGGCATTTTTCTTTGGAGCGTGACGGGGACACGGGGCTCTCCGAGTGTTGAACACGCTGGAGAGGCTTCAGGAGAACGTCAGCCCATGATTCAATTGGTGCTTCCAATGGTACAGGGCCTCTTGTGGGGGGGGGGGGGCGTAGCCAATTAACGGGACTATGAGAAGAAGGTGGCTCAAGAACAACCCTGGTCAAAAAGAGCCCTAGGTTTATAAATTATGGGAACGTCTGTCATTTAAAAATATAAAAACACTAAAAGACAGTCTTCAACCTAGAATTGTGCCTGAACTGGAATTCTGGAGCCTAAAACGATAGAGACATGAGTCAGACTGCCCACTCTGGCAGGAATTAATGGTTCTCGGTCACTGAACGGGGAAGAAACAGAGAGCCTCTATTTTGGCACGTTGGTCATGTGCTGAGTTTGTCCGTGCAGATGTAATCCACCTAGAGGCTTAATGTTGGTTCGACTTTGGCTCTGGATTTGTTGATGGCACGGGGCCCACTTGCTCAGGCTCAATCCTCAGCTGCACTTGCAGGACTTCACCACCATGTTGGACAGTTGCTCCACTTTGGGTTGCCGGCCTACGTAGTAGAGGATGGGGAGGGGTTCCAGGACCTGGGGGACACAGCAAGGAGATGCAGACCCTCCGGGGTTGTGCAAGTTGTACAAAGCCAAGACCTGCGAGGAGAGGGGAGAGAGAGAGAAAGAGGAGGCATAAACATCAGCAAGAAGTTGCCCAAAGTGGAGCCGGCCTCAATCACGCCACCACATCCAGGCTTAAAATACAGAACCTTGTCAAGACCACAAAGCGGTGTACAGCTGTGGTTTCCATATTAAGAAAAGGGGCGGCCCGTTGGCACAGTGGTTAGCACGGCTGCCTCACAGCGCCAGGGACCCGGGTTCAATCCCAGCTTTGGGTGACAGTCTGTGTGGGACTTGCACGTTCTCCCCGTGTCTGCAAGGGTTTATTTTTTCATTCGTCCAGGGGACATGGGAGCCGCTGTCTGGGCCCAGCATTTATTGCCCATCCCTGAGGGCATTTAAAGAGTCAACCACATTGCTGTGGGTCTGGAGTCACGTGTAGGCCGGAACGGGTAAGGACGGCAGATTTCCTTCCCGAAAGGACATTAGTGAACCAAGTGTTCTTTTACGACAATCGATGACACAGTCATCGTTAGACCTTTAATTCTCCACCTGTGTTGCCCCTTTCAGTGACCTGTGGACCTGTACACCTAGGTCTCTCTGACTTTCAATACTCTTGAGGGTTCTACCATTCACTGTATATTCCCTACCTGCATTAGACCTTCCAAAATGCATTACCTCACATTTGTCCGGATTAAACTCCATCTGCCATCTCTCCGCCCAAGTCTCCAAACAATCTAAATCCTGCTGTATTCTCTGACAGTCCTCATCGCTATCCACAATTCCACTAACCTTTGTGTCGTCTGCAAACTTACTAATCAGACCAGTTACATTGTCCTCCAAATCATTTATATATACTACAAACAGCACTGATCCCTGCGGAACACCACTAGTCACAGCCCTCCAATTAGAAAAGCATCCTTCCATTGCTACTCTCTGCCTTCTATGACCTAGCCAGTTCTGTATCCACCTTGCCAGCTCACCCCTGATCCCATGTGACTTCACCTTTTGTACTAGTCTACCATGAGGGACCTTGTCAAAGGCCTTACTGAAGTCCATATAGACAACATCCACTGCCCTACCTGCATCAATCATCTTTGTGACAGCCTCGAAAAACTCTATCAAGTTAGTGAGACACGCCCTCCCCTTCACAAAACCATGCTGCCTCTCACTAATACGTCCATTTGCTTCCAAATGGGAGTAAATCCTGTCTCGAAGAATTCTCTCCAGTAATTTCCCTACCACTGAAGTAAGGCTCACCGGCCTGTAGTTCCCTGGATTATCCTTGCTACCCTTCTTAAACAGAGGAACAACATTGGCTATTCTCCAGTCCTCCGGGACATCACCTGAAGACAGTGAGGATCCAAAGATTTCTGTCAAGGCCTCATCAATTTCCTCTCCAGCCTCCTTCAGTATTCTGGGGTAGATCCCATCAGGCCCTGGGTACTTATCTACCTTAATATTTTTTAAGACGCCCAACACCTCATAATTTTGGATCTCAATGTGACCCAGACTATCTACACACCCTTCTCCAGACTCAACATCTACCAATTCCTTCTCTTTGGTGAATACTGTTGCAAAGTATTCATTTAGTACCTCGCCCATTTCCTCTGGCATAGATTCCCTTGCCTATCCTTCAGTGGGCCAACCCTTTGCCTGGCTACCCTCTTGCTTTTTATGTACGTGTAAAAAGCCTTGGGATTTTCCTTAACCCTATTTGCCAATGACTTTTCGTGACCCCTTCTAGCCCTCCTGACTCCTTGCTTAAGTTCCTTCCTACTTTCCTTATATTCCACACAGGCTTCGTCTGTTCCCAGCCTGTTAGCCCTGACAAATGCCTCCTTTTTCTTTTTGACGAGGCCTACAATATCTCTCGTTATCCAAGGTTCCCGAAAATTGCCGTATTTATCCTTCTTCCTCACAGGAACATGCCGGTCCTGAATTCCTTTCAACTGACACTCGAAAGCCTCCCACATGTCAGATGTTGATTTGCCTTCAAACATCCGCCCCCAATCTATGTTCTTCAGTTCCCGCCTAATATTGATATAATTAGCCTTCCCCCAATTTAGCACATTCACCCTAGGACCACTCTTATCCTTGTCCACCAGCACTTTAAAACTTACTGAATTGTGGTCACTGTTCCCAAAATGCTCCCCTACTGAAACTTCTACCACCTGGCCGGGCTCATTCCCCAATACCAGGTCCAGTACCGCCCCTTCCCTAGTTGGACTGTCTACATATTGTTTTAAGAAGCCCTCCTGGATGCTCCTTACAAACTCTGCCCCGCCTAAGCCCCTGGCACTAAGTGAGTCCCAGTCAATATTGGGGAAGTTGAAGTCTCCCATCACCACAACCCTGTTGTTTTTACTCTTTTCCAAAATCTGTCGACCTATCTGCTCCTCTATCTCCCGCTGGCTGTTGGGAGGCCTGTAGTAAACCCCCAACATTGTGACTGCACCCTTCTTATTCCTGATCTCTACCCATATAGCCTCACTGCCCTCTGAGGTGTCCTCCCGTAGTATAGCTGTGATATCCTCCCTAACCAGTAGCGCAACTCTGCCACCCCTTTTACATCCCCCTCTATCCCGCCTGAAACATCTAAATCCTGGAACGTTTAGTTGCCAATCCTGCCCTTCCCTCAACCAGGTCTCTGTAATGGCAACAGCATCATAGTTCCAAGTACTAATCCAAGCTCTAAGTTCATCTGCCTTACCCGTAATACTTCTTGCATTAAAACATATGCACTTCAGGCCACCAGACCCGCTGTGTTCAGCAACTTCTCCCTGTCTGCTCTGCCTCAGAGCCACACTGTCCCTATTCCCTAGTTCTCCCTCAATGCTCTCACCTTCTGACCTATTGCTCCCATGCCCACCCCCCCTGCCATCCTAGTTTAAACCCTCCCGTGTGACACTAGCAAACCTCGCGGCCAGGATATTTATGCCTCTCCAGTTTAGATGCAACTCGTCCTTCTTATATAGGTCACACCTGCCCCAGAAGAGCTCCCAGTGGTCCAGATAACGGAAACCCTCCCTCCTACACCAGCTGTTTAGCCACATGTTTAGCTGCTCTATCTTCCTATTTCTAGCCTCACTGGCACGTGGCACAGGGAGTAATCCCGAGATTACAACCCTAGAGGTCCTGTCTTTTAACTTTTTGCCTAGCTCCCTGAACTCCTGCTGCAGGACCTCATGCCCCTTCCTGCCTATGTCATTAGTACCAATATGTACAATGACCTCTGCCTGTTTGCCCTCCCCCTTCAGGATGCCCTCTACCCGTTTGGAGACATCCTGGACCCTGGCACCAGGGAGGCAACATACCGTCCTGGAGTCTCTTTCACGTCCACAGAAGCGCCTATCTGTGCCCCTGACTATAGAGTCCCCTATTACTGTTGCTCTTCTGCGCTTTGACCCTCCCTTCTGAACATCAGAGCCAGCTGTGGTGCCACTGCTCTGGCTGCTGCTGTTTTTCCCTGATAGGCTATCCCCCCCGACAGTGTCCAAAGGGGTATACCTGTTCGAGAGAGGGACAACCACAGGGGATTCCTGCACTGACTCCCTGTAGAGGGAGCTTTACTCTGTATCTAACCCCGTGCTGTACCTGTCCTGGGAGTGTTTGATGGGGACAGTGTAGAGGGAGCTTTACTCTGTATCTAACCCTGTGCTGTACCTGTCCTGGAAGATGGGAGGTGATTCAGTAGTGAAACTAGGAAGTACTTCTTTGCACAAAGGAAAGTGGGAATCCGGAACCCTCTCAGTCGTAAACGGTGGAAAATGATTGAAACTGTCAGAAGTGTTTTATTGTGAGGGAGAGACATCTCGGGACATGACGCACAGGCAGGTGAATGGAATGAAGGTACAAATGAGTAATTATTGAAGTGAACAGATGTAAATGTTTTGGAAGCAGGGGTGCGATTCTCCGACCCCCCGCCAGGTCGGAGAATCGCCGGGGGCTGGCGTGAATCTCGCCCCCGCCGTGTCCCGAATTCTCCGCCACCAGAGAATCGGCGGGGGCGGGAATCGCGCCGCGCCGTATGGCGGGCTCCCCCCGGCGATTCTCCGGCCCACGATGGGCCGAAGTCCCGCCGCTGTCAACCCTCGCCCGCCGGCGTGGATTGAACCACCTACCTTACCGGCGGGGGCAGACGGCGCGGGGTGATCTGGCCCCGGGGAGGGTGCCCCCACGGTGGCCTGGCCCACGATCGGGGCCCACCAATCGGCGGGCGGGCCTGTGCCGTGGGGGCACTCTTTTTCTTCCGCCGTCGCCATGGTCTCCACTATGGCGGAGGCGAAAGAGACCCCCTCAACTGTGCATGCGCGGGGATGCCGTGAGCGTCCGCTGACGCTCCCGCGCATGCGTCGCCCGGCTAAGTCCTGTCGGCGCCGGCTGGCGTGGCGCTAAAGGCCTTTCCCGCCAGCCGGCGCAGCGGAAATCACTCCGGCGCGGGCCTAGCCCCTCAAGGTGAGAATTCCGCACCTTTGGGGCGGCCCGACGCCGGAGTGGTTCCCGCCCCTCCATCCCGCCGGAACCCCCCGCCCCACCGGGTAGGGGAGAATCCCGGCCCAGTTCAGAGAAGGTTTCCCAGACTAATACCTGGAATAGGTGGGTTGTCTGTGGGGAAAGGTTGGATAGGCTCAGCCAGTATACGGTGGAGTTCAGAACAATGAGAGGTGACTTGAAATGAAAATGAAAATTATTGTCACAAGTAGGCTTCAAATGAAGTTACTGTGAAAAGCCCCTAGTCGCCACATTCCGGCGCCTGCTCGGGGAGGCTGGTGCGGGCGGGTACTTGATCGAAAGATACAAGATCCTGAGGCGTGATTAACAGGGTGGATGTGGCGAGGATGTTTCCTCTTGTGGGAGAATCTAGAACTAGGAGTCACTATTTAAAAATAACGGGTGGCTGATTTAAAACGGAGATAAGGAGACACTTTTCCTCTCAGAGGGCCGTGATTCTTTGGAATTCTCATCCTGAAAAGACGGTGGAAGCTGTCATTGAATATTTCCAAGGCAGAGGTGGATAGAGGGAGTAAACAAGGGGTGCGGTAGGTTATTGGGGGTTAGGCACGATGCAGATTCGTGGTATCAGATCGGCCACGATCTTATAAAATGGCAGAGCATGCTCGAGGGGCCGAATGGCCCACTCCTTGCTCACATGTCGTTTAGGGTGTAGTAACAGCCTCGAGTGGCTGAATGGCCTCCTCCTGTTTCTGTGTAAAATTTCATCAGGTCAGCTCCCTGGCAAAGTAGCAAAAAGGCTGGAGCTTCTCGGGAACCGCCAGTGAGCCAGGAGAGATGTCCCTGGTTTGACAGAGGGAAAGTCAAACACAATAGTGAAGGCAGAGGAAATCCCCCGAGATTCCACTGTGGGGACGATGCATTAGTGAGTCCGGACGCTTGTTAAATTTAGACATGTCAAGGGTAATCACTGACAGGGGCTTCAGAGATGAAAATAAAACTGAGCTGTCATCCCTTTCAAATATGGCTTGGACCATAGACACGACATTGCTCTCAAGTTTCAATTCCCAACATTCTGTTTTCTGCTATAGAAAAGGTACAGGCATTTTAGATTTGATTACAAGCTTGGTTAAATGTTTTCTTCAGTATAACACAAAAAGTGTGGACGTGCACCTCTGTGCCAGTGTGTACATGCCTCGCTGTGCCAGTGTGTACATGTCTCTCTGTGCCAGTGTGTACATGTCTCTGTGCCAGTGTGTATATGCCTCTCTGTGCCAGTGTGTACATGCGTCACTATTTCAGTGTGTACATGCATCTCTGTGCCAGTGTGTACATGCGTCTCTGTGCCAGTGTGTACATGCCTCTCTGTGTCAGTGTGTACATGCGTCTCTGTGTCAGTATGTACATGCATCTCTGTGCCAGTGTGTACATGCCTCTCTGTGCCAGTATGTACATGCATCTCTGTGCCAAAGTACATGCCTCTCTGTGCCAGTGTGTACATGCCTCTCTGTGTCAGTGTGTACATGCGTCTCTGTGTCAGTATGTACATGCATCTCTGTGCCAGTGTGTACATGCCTCTCTGTGCCAGTGTGTACATGCCTCTCTGTGTCAGTGTGTACATGCGTCTCTGTGTCAGTGTGTACATGCGTCTCTGTGCCAGTGTGTACATGCCTCTCTGTGCCAGAGTGTACATGCTTCTTTGTGCCAGTGTGTACATGCGTCTCTGTGCCAGTGTGTACATGCCTCTCTGTGCCAGTGTGTACATGCCTCTCTGTGCCAGTGTGTACATGCCTCTCTGCGCCAGTGTGTACATGCGTCTCTTTGCCTGTGTGTACATGCGTCTCTGTGCCAGTGTGTACATGCCTCTCTGTGCCAGTGTACATGCCTCTCTGTGCCAGTGTGTACATGCCTCTCTGTGCCAGTGTGTACATGCCTCTCTGTGCCAGTGTGTACATGCCTCTCTGTGCCAGTGTGTACATGCCTCTCTGTGCCAGTGTGTACATGCCTCTCTGTGCCAGTGTGTACATGCCTCTCTGTGCCAGTGTGTAAATGCCTCTCTGTGCCAGTGTGTACATGCCTCTCTGCCAGTGTGTACATGCGTCTCTGTGCCAGTGTGTACATGTGTCTCTGTGCCAGTGTGTACATGCCTCTCTGCGTCAGTGTGTACATGCCTCTCTGCGCCAGGGTGTACATGCGTCTCTGTGCCAGTGTGTACATGCATCTCTGTGCCAGTGTGTACATGCCTCTCTGTGCCAGTGTGTACATGCCTCTCTGTGCCAGTGTGTACATGACTCTCTGTGCCAGTGTGTACATGTGGATCCATGTGTCTCTGTGCCACTGCTATCTCGAAGATTAGTATTGCCCTCAGGCGGGAAATGTCCGGCCTCCATGCGGCGCGTTTTCCAAAGGCAAAGGCGGCTCGCCATTGCCCGCCAGCAGGAACCTCCAGTCCCGCCGATACCCATGGTGTACCACGTGGCTCGCCCGCCCCGTCACCCAGGAACCCACTGCGAGAGGTGGACTTTGACGAGATCTCGTCAGTGGGAAGGGCAAGAAAATCCCACCCTCAGTGATCCCTCATTCATTGCCGGCGCTGAACAAAACAGTGGGTCGGATTTTCCGTACCCATCCTGCGGTGCGTTTTCCCGGGACGGCCCCTAGCGGGATCTTCCAGTCTCGGCGAAGTCAATGGCAATTTGCATTGCTTGCTGGCCTCGCCACCGGGGAGCCCACCGTGAAGGGTGTGGGGTGTCACCTTCGGCGGGGCTGGAAGCCCCCACAGGTGGAAAATCCAGGTCACTCTTATCCCCATTGATCAAATCCAACCCAAATCTTTCACGTCGAATAATTCAGCAGCTCAAACTCGCTGAGCTGCCGATAAGCTCGAACACGCGGAGCACCAATGAAGCAGAGATTAATGAATGGGGAAATCCCATTCGCCGCACAACTTCTCTTTCATGTCCAGCTGTTCACCCCATGCCTCCTTGCCAGCTCAAATCCGTCGTTATTATTTCACCTACACGCTGAAAGGTGTTTCAGGATGAGTGTACCATCCTTCCTGAGGACAGCACAGGCCTGTTTACAGAGGCCGCATCACAGCCTCCTGTCGCAGGGTGATGATGTCACCCACAGATCACAAAAAAACTGTGTGTACATGCGTACAGTTGTGTACGCCCTGGCATGTACACACTGACGCAGAGAGGCATGTACACCCTGGCACAGAAACACATGTCAGGCCTCAGTTAAATATTGTGTCCCATTTCACTCGCTTGTCATCTGCTGGCAGACACTGAGGCTTTGGAAAAAGGGCGGGGAGGCCTCAAAATCCATTTACAAAATTTCAAACAGCTT